>NW_016157584.1:66919-106398 GCF_001687245.7 Rhagoletis zephyria | reverse complement strand
AAAATACATTTAAGGCGCAGCGAAGCACGCCGGGTAATTGCTAGTGATACCAATAACACATATCGATGGCTGAGTGGAAGATCGACATAAGTATCTCGGCAGCCAGTTCGAAAAAGCCCTATCTCAGACAATTTTTCAAAAACGCCCTATTCCAGAATTTGATTGGAAAACGCCCTATCTCAGAATACGAAAATACTTTGAAAATGTGCTGAGATAGGGTGTTTTTGAACGGAACTCTGAGATAGGACTTTGCTTTTTAGGTTGCTTGCGGTTTCTAGTACGGCTTAGCCTATTCGGATATCCGCTCGTATATTCGTGTAAACGGGTAAAACCAGGATATCTCCATATTCGGTTAATGTCCGTTTGTTTTGCTATTCGGATATCTGGACCATATCCGTTAATTTGGTTAACCGTTTATTGGAGTGTCCGATATTCTACAAAGTATTTGAACGGATTCGTAAAATTGTTCGCAAATTTACTGAATCAATAGAGTTGCAAAATAAATAAAAGAAGACTCCATTATTACTCAAATAGTTGTTATTTTAGTGTTAATTTTTTGATTCAAATATCCGGATATCCGGTTAATATCTATTCGTTTTGTTATCCGGAAAGAGAAAATTACGGATAGAATTCCCACTCCTAGTTCCAATGGATTTTTAGGGAGCTTACTTACGGGGTTTTTGCGATTATTTTGGAAACTTAAAAACATAAAAACCAATGAAGTACCCAAGACCGGGCCGAGCCCTTTGAATTGAGGGTTTATTTAGTATTAATTATGAAATTTGAAATGCATTACCACTAAAGCCCTAGTGGTAGTGAAAATTTTGATTTTGTACAATTCACCGAACCCTGTTTAATACATCGCACCAAGATCTGTGGAAAATGCAGTTTCGAAAACAGTGTTGGTTAGGACCTTTAAGGTAACGGGATATGTGTTTATGTAAATTTTTCATACTGAAGGAAATTAGAGAATCCCTGTTTCAATTTTATCGTTTTATTCCATGATTTATAACATTTGCATTTTTCGAAATTTGATTGTTTTTTTTAGTATTAACTAGGCCCATGTCAATTTAATCCTCTGACCCCCTCTCTATGGTTCGGAAATACATGTGCACTAAGATTTGTTCTTAAGCTTTTAATATATTTCCTTAACGAATATTTCACCCAACACTGTTTTTATTATTTCTACACTTTCCATCAAGCATTTTGTGTTTTGTTTGATATTTCAAATAACAAAACTGCTGTTTGTGGCCTGATACGTAAAAATAAAAAAAAACGAAAAATATAATAAAACTCCACTTCATTTACATTTGTTGATTAATTGTAAAAAAAGCGGCTAAAAATTCTTCGTCAACTGTTTTGTGAGACCACGAAGCAATTTAAAAATTCGTAGTGAAACTTTTTAGTGTTGTAAATTTCGTTTTTAAGTTCAAAGAAAATTATAAAAAGTAAGAGTCGCATTATGACAAAAATAAAGTTAGAGGAAACGTCCACTAAAACCGAGCTGAAGGAGAAGTTGGGGAAAGTAATCGTTGACAAGAACATCTCAAAAAGCCCCTTAAATCTGCTGCATTATCTTCGTCGAAGCGTGCGTCGCGGACTATTTGCACGAAAATTAAAACGTAAATATTCTATATATATGGTTATATGTGTGCGTACGTACATTTGTTTGAATTGTAGCTACCGTATTTTCTCATACTTGTGGCACCACATAGCACAGCGTGTTGCAAACAAAGTGCATACAACTGTGAGATTCTTATGCAGTGGATACATATGTTGCGGTACACCGTAAACATGTATCTATTCATTTATGTTGCTTTACTTCAACAACAACATGCGCATACAGTACGAGTGTTGGAGCCTAAATGTATGCTACGTTTTGTTGTGATGAAAAGTTGTATACACTCAGATCTATTTAGTTTATCTTCATCCACAAATATCTTTTTTACATATTTAGTTTTTAATTTTTTCTTGCTGCCATCCCCAGGATTATAGAAGAAAGAAATTAACGATGCCCGTAATTTTTATTTTGTAATCAGTTGATACTTAACCTTGCCGCCTGGAGTTTTCAATACATTTTATATGGCGCAAATAATGTTTTCGCATAAAGAAATGAAATTATCGGTTATATAAAGGTATACAAGTTAGTAAAATTGTAAAGTTACACATCCTAATGATTTCTGAAGGCTACCTAATATTTTTAATCGATCAAAACCAACCTAATATTAATAAATCTGTATATATTCAACTTCCTATCACTTAATTTCACAATTTCTTTTTTATTTCCTTTCAGAAAAACGTTTTCCCCAACAAAGTGTTTCTGGTACACCCTCCAACACATCTACAGCAGTAAGCACACCGACGGGCAGTGGCGGTGGAAGTTTAAAATTGAAAAGCCCGTCAACTGTTAAAAAAATCGTTAAAGGTGAGTTGATTTGAAAATATGTGAATTCTTGAAATTTCTACAAACCATTACCATGATGTATTTTATGCGTGCCTCTCAGGCGAAAAAATCTTGTAAGGCGGCTAAGAATCACTAAAAACTAATTTTCTATAGGCATTTTTGTAGACGTTGAGGGCGCTTTTGATATAACATGTGCAACTCGGTTTTAAGTTATGGAGTAGATTCTGGGCTGATAAATTGGTTTCGTACAATGTTTGCGCAGCGGGTCGTTAGAATTCAGGCAAAAGGGGGTCAGTATGTCACGTGCAGAATTCATATGGGCTATCCTCAGGGCTGTGTACTTTCTCCCTTGCTCTGGTGCTTTTTAATTGATCACCACATCTCCTCATCAGACTTCTTCAGTGGGATTCGACCCCAGCTGACTCAGCCAGTTGCATACGCACTGTGCTAAGTTCGCCTTATAAACGGTTTTTTGCTTTTTCCACTTTTTTCATGTGAGCCAACTATAACCAAGCGCACCAATTCCGCTGCAATTCACACTTGATCATGTGGTTGTTGGTTTTTGTTAATAATTCTATTTTTACAGCCCGATTCTGTGCACTTGTTAAATTTAAAATCTTTATAATTTGTAAACTTTTTATTATTTATCAAGAATTGGTATTCTAGCACAGAAATCAAAAGCTCTTTTCTTGATAAATTATCAAGATTGAAAATGCTATTGACAAATTGAAATTTCATGTGAAATGTATAAATTTTGTATATTAATAAATTTGATTCTAACAATTAAATACTCCATATGCCGGCATTTGAACCTACGACACACGGAATTATAGTCGACATCTCTACCTACTCGGCTACGGCAGTCAAAAGCTTTTTCGCTTTTAATTTCATATCTTTCATATGTGACAATGAAATCAGTTCCACTAACGTGGAAGTCGTAGAGCTTTTTGTTTTATAAATATTGACACAGAATGCGAAGGAAGCTTTTACTTGATAAAAATCTTGATGAAATTTCTTTACAAAAAATTTATCAAGAAAACACAGAACTGGGCAGTTAGAATATTTAATTTTTAGGTGTTCTCGTCCCTAAGTTATTTTGGTTTGTTACTTATGGCCTTATAACAATTATATTCAACAATTTTATTGAGATTGAGGGCTGTTTTAATGAAAAACTATTGTGGAAAAGTAACCACAATGTAGAGGTATTTAAACACTTTCGGTCAATATTAAAAAGGTTAAGTTGAACGATGATTAGCAGCTTTACCGCGGCGGGGCGATATGAAAATCGGACGATATTTACCATTTCATTCCACAAGAGCTGTGGGCGCGGCAATGCCATTTTCCATATTTCCTTGGTGAAAAATGGAACACATATGAAATTTCAGCGAAACGATCTGACTTAGGACTATGATTGGACCTTAAAAGGTTTAGGCTTTAAATACCGCTTTGATTTATACCTTCACAAAATTTGGAAATACCATCCCCAGCTCCACTTTGAGAAGGTTCATGAATTAAAAAAAGCGTAAGTTAGAAGAAGTAAACGCCTCATGAAACACCATTTTTAACTTAGTTTTAAAAAGTTCATTTATATTGGAAATACACTCGAGATGGGTTCGAAAAAAATGCAACCATAGTAACAAGAAACAAAAACAAGAACAAATGAAATCCAGCTCATCCTTGAAGGGAAATATAAGACAATCACTCACTCTCACTAAAATTTCAATTCGATAATGGGCTGGATAAGGAATTCATAGCGAAGAAAAAATACATTGGATAACGAAGGTTCCGTTTCGCTGGGCAATGGCCTATTTCTCGAACCGAATACTAATCTATGCTACATTCGTTATCGAAGGTGAGAGTCGATAAAAAGATTCGTTTTCTAATTATTTTCGAATTGTTAACTAAGACCAACGCTTATTAGGTAATGAAAATAAAAAATAGTGCTTTCTCTGCATGTAAAAAGCTACCATGAAAATACAAGCGAGTTAGTAAAGACATCAAACTGTGCCATTGCATACAAATAACCCAAACCATGGAGCTAAGCCCCTATTTTTTTATACCCGAGCGCACTTGTGCACAAGGGTATATTAATTTTGTTCACATAACGGTTGTTTGTAACAGCCAAAACGAATCGAGATAGATATAGACAAATGTATACATAAATGATCAGGATGAAAAAAGAAATCGATTAAGCCATGTCTGTCTGTCCGTCCGTCTGTCCGTCTGTCCGTCTGTCCGTCTGTCCGTGTACACGATAACTCGAGCAAAAATTGAGATATCTTAACGAAATTTGGTATGTAGGTTTCCCTTAATCCAAGGTAGGTTGGTATTGAAAATGGGCGAAATCGGACTTTAACCACGCCCACTTCCCATATAACGGTAATTTCCAGAAATACGAAAACTGCGATATTTTAGTAACTACTGGAGATTATTCGCTCAAAATTGATATTTACAATAATTTTTCGACGAAAAATAAGAATATTATAAATTTTTGGAAAATGGGCGTAGCCACGCCCACTTATGGTTACATGTGTATATCTTGGTAACCGCTGCACCAATTTCTTCCAAACTTGGCACAGTTGTTGGCCCTGGTACAGCATAAAAAATCGCCGAAACTTTTTAAAATCGGACAATAACCACGCCCACATCCCATATAACGGTAATTTAGAGAAATACAAAATCTTCGATAAATCAGTAAATATTGAAGCTAATTTATTCAAAATTGATACTTGCAACAATTCTTTACCAAGAAATACGTTTATGGTAAAATTTTGGAAAATGGGCATGGCACCGCCCACTTATGATCACATATATGTATATCGGTAACCGTTCTACCAATTTGTACCAAACTCGGTGTGGTTATTGTGCTTGCCACATATAAGCAAAACGTTGAAAATTATTGAAATCGGACTAAAATAACGGCCGCTTCTCATATAACGGTAAATTTCAGAAATGCTTGAAACTTCAATATTTCGAAATTGAAGGACGCCAATTTACTCAAAATTGATACACCCCGGCTTACCATCTAGCGGAAGGTTTCGGAAAGGTGAAAAAACATATTTAATACTTGCGCCGGGTATTTAATGTTCGGCTCCGCCCTTGAAACGGATGACATTTTTGTTTATAAATACATATGTTTTCACATCGAGTACCAATATTCAATTTGATTAAACAAAGTAAAACTAAAATTATATACAAATAGATAATATTCTGAACGAAATTTTTTGAAAATTTCATCACTGCTATAAAACTTGAAACGGATGACATTTTTGCTCAAAAGGAGGACAGAGAAGGACACAATTTTTGAGGAGGGCGAATCATGTTTGAGGAGGACAATCCTCCTCAGAGGAGGACGGTTGGTCAGCTTACCTTAAACAAAATCAAATGAAAAGTTCTTACATCTGGAATTTTCTTCCTGAGTATTTAAATATGTTGCATTTAGATCATATAAAGCTTTAAATTAAAATCCGCTATCCGGGGTTTTTCGGGAAAAGTGGTTTTTTAGGTTTAGTTCTGTGATCCGCATTTTTTTGTAGGTTTGTAATATTAGAAATACAGACATCTGAATATTGGAAGCTAAATATTTGTGAGTTAATTCCTTTGCTTGCACTTACATACGTGATCTGTATGTGTTGCCACACATGGGCTTTTCCTACCAAAACTGGTAGGTTTTTTTTCCATTTGGTAGGTTGCTAGGCTAGATTGGATTTTGGTAGGATCCACGACAAGAATAGTTATTTTGCGAAAAAATAGAAAAATATTTATCTCCAAACCTTTTTGAAACCTTGGTTATGCGAATATTTCATCAGGGCAATCGCATAACGGCGACCGCAAACATGCAAATATGCCTGTTTCATAAGTACGAACGTATGCCTTTATTATTGCCACTATACAATATATATCCATCATCCATAAATATACCCTTTAAGTGCCTACAAGTAAATTTAATTTGAATTGTGATAAACTACATACATACTGCAGACTGGTTTGCCGAAAAGGGCCTGCCAATAAACCCACTGAAGCCCACCATTGTCCCATTTACCAAAAGAAGGAAAGTCCACATCACTAGACCCACCTTGGCAGTGACAGAAATTGATTTCTCAGAAGAGGGGAGGTATCTAGGGGTAACTCTGAACAAAAGGCTCAATTGTAACTCTCTCAAATGTTACCAATAATGCTGCAAGTGCGTTTTATGCCTGTCAGGTGTACCTTGACCAAGTTTCCCAAAAATCTGCGAATATCCCAGCGGAAGTCTTCGCAATCGAAGTTTGTGTTCGCGAATGTCTTCCTGAAAGGAAACATGGGCAAGAACAAATATTATTTCGGGTATCGTAAGAGCCATAAAAAATCGACTATCGGCTATCGAAACAGCCTTAAAAATCACTGTCATTTAAAATGGCAATCACTGTTTTCACTGATACTATAACATCGCTATTTCGCCCATCACTAGTGGTCATACTACCAATGTCAGTAACTAAACCTTACCGAACAAAGCGGACTACCGCATAACTGCGCTTACTTTCAGTAAAGGATTCACACAGTTAACCAAGAAGAGATTCAGGGTCTAAAGGAGACCTGGGGCATGAAAATTCTTCACCGTCCTGCAAGAGATTAGCCATGCCGCTCGCTTCCTGCAAGCTCCCAATTAGGGAATTTTACCTAAAAGAAGCATGTACAAGGTGAGAGTACTCAAGAATTTAATTTTAAATAGCCAAAACTTGGAAAAAATTAACGCGAATTTTTTAAAACTTGAAACTGTTTTGTTTAAAAAATATATTCTTACTTTTTGAATTTGTTTGTAAACTAACAGAGTTATCAAACAAATGTCACTTTGGAAACATTTTGGTTTCTCCTTTTGTAAAGTTCTAACTGTCATATCTTCTGACATACACAAGATACAAAAGAGGTTTGGATACCATTTTGCGGGGATTTTCACAAGCTTTACAATACTAGTATAATAATTACTACAGTCAGACTAAAAAGAACTAGTAAAACTACAGAAAGTACCTAAATATAAATTATTCCGTTTTCCCTTATAGAAATAACTAGCAAGTTTACATTTAATTCAGTATATAGGGGTTGCTAATATCAGCCTTTATCAAACCTCACCTCCGAAAGTTGAATTAAAAAAAATTACTAAACTGAGGGCCGAGAATGTTCGTCAGCAAGACAATCCATCCGCAAGGCAAACGCTTGCTTTATGTCAAAGCATTCATTCGAGAATCGCAGTTTAAACTGCTTTAGCACCCGCAAATGTATTTTATAGATTTGACCTTCAGTAACTTTAACCTCACAAACAAAGAACATCCGTTTGGAAAATAATCAAATTACAGAATTAAAACTCAATTAAGAAATTACGAGTATGTGTATTTATGTATTTGGAGAGAGTCGCAAAACCCCAATCAACTCAAATGAAATATTTAGGCAATCAAAATTGAAACAAATTGCCATTTTCCATGCAATCAAATTGAAGCGATACTTTACTGATTTTTTCTAATAGCAATAAATCGATTTCAGTAAAAACGCCAGCGTTAATATGACAAATGTTTTGACACATGTCAATTAATAGAGTAAAAGCGTATCAAAATCAAACATACGAAAAGAAGAGCTCAACGCGACGAAATTAATGTGGCAAAAGTGTGGCCGGCCGCAAATACTAAGCGAGGCAATTAAAATGAAAATGAGACAACAAAAGTTAATTTGTACCCACCTGTTTTAAACGCCTTCTCCTCTTTGTGTCACAATAACGCCAACGCACGCAATAAACAATTGAAAATGAAAGAGTTTCGTTTGTGTGACTTTACCTCCACCGGAGATAAATACATTTACAAATGGAAAGTATATCAAATAAATTTTACACATAAAAAGCTTGGATGGAGTTCATGACACTGTTTTCAAACTGTTGAATATGTAGTAAATAGTAGCAGAAAAAATTGATAGGCAGGCAGGAAACGAAGAATATGTCTTTCGTTAACGAATAATAAATGTGGGTTCACATTGGTGACAAACAAATTTATGGTGATAACTACGACCACCCTGCAATTTGGTTTGTGAAAAGTTGTGGAAACGTGAAGAACTCACAATTTTGATTAGGTGAAATAAGCTTTGAGTAAAAGCAAATAGAAGAAGATTAATAAAGGCGCTCACATTTTCAATAGGTGTTTGGTCGAGCTTCTAATGATCGTATATATATTGTTATCAGTGTTGCCCTTTTGGTAGGATTCTACCAACTTTGTTAGAATATGTTTCTAAATTTAAATTTAGGTAGATTTGTTTTGCATTTGGTAGATTTTGCTATACGATTATATACGAATTAAAAAAAATGAGAGGTATAAATGGAATCATTTATTTAAATTATTACTTATGCAAAAAGGTTTCACTTGTAAAACAAATAATTTATATAATACAAAAGTTACTTTGAATTATTGGCACCATCATTGAGTCATTGAGTTGTCATAATGGAGCACACAACTTTTTCCGTTAATTAATTCCGCTCGGCTTTTTAATTGATCTATATGACTTTTTAAAAGAAAGAGTTCCCTTCTAGTAGCATCGGACACTTCTATCGTTTGTAATTAAAGGATGGGATTTGCTTTCAATCACGGTTGCCATTTGTTATAAAAATAACCAACCAAAATCTGAAAAAAACAACCAAGTTGAAAAAAATAACCAAATTTGGTTTTCACGTATCTATTACAAAAAGCAAATCTTCCCACCGTGCAACCGTGCTCTCAATCCGCTGATAGAAAACGTTCGGTATTATTTAGAATTGGGCTGGTAGTCAATCTTGGTTTTGTCACCGTTTATGAAGCTTCCTCTTGCTTGGACCAGAATATGATCCAATTTTCATCACGATTAATCAAAAGATTCATGAAGGGATTTTCTTAAGTAGAATTTCAATATGTGATGAGTTTTCTTTGAAAATCGGCCTTGCTCAAAACGGAGTAATCTTGGGCTTGTCGTAGAATTTTGGTAAAATTTGTGTGGTCACTTTGGTAGAAAACATATTTGTTATGCGGCGGCACTAGTGACAAAATGGTTTTTATGAGAATTTATTTCATGGTAGTACTGCACTGTGGAGGTTTTCCATCGGATGGATGACCGCTGATAAATAAAGTTTTTCTATAATTTTTTGGTGCGATCCAGGGATCCAACCTAGATCCTATCACTACACGCCTTTTACCCCTTACAATAAATGAAAATTCATCCAACTACATTTTTTTTAATATTTTATTCACTTGATACATATGTACATAAGATTAAGCCAACAAATTACAATTATTCATATTTCCACAGGTCCGTTAAATCATTAGTTAAACTTAACTACCATAACAATGATTTAACAATATTTTAAAATTGATAAGTAAATGGCCCTTAGTGCTAAGTACTACCTGCTAAAAAATGCCTGTGTATTGAAGAACTCCTGCCGGGAAGATTGTTCTTAATGCCCTTAAATAATTTAAGGACATCTCGGTACTGGCCTCGGTTTTCGCACCAGAAGGAAATACTGCTTTCCGATGTCGCCTGGTACCACCTGCACAGCGAGAGCTTAATTCCTCCAGTTAGCGAGCATAATATTATACTCAGAAAGCAAATTATAGTCGACTGCAACCGCAGGAAGCATCCAAAGCTCCTCTGTTGCCTGCGCATTCAGATAAAAGCTCGGAAATAAGGCAAAATAGTATGCCTATATATCGCAATTTTAAAAATAAAGACACAGTTATTTAAAAATTTAAATTTGGCGGGAAAACGCAATCAATGATGAAAGGACGCATCTCTTGGTGATGTTTTGAAATAAATAGCGGTTGTTGGACTGAATATATTCTCCTTATCAAGCTTATTGATTGTATGAGGATATCTCCCAAAAATGTATTCAAGTGAATTAAAAAAAAAAATTAACTCATATTTTTTTAGGTTTAACATCTCTAAAAGTACTTGAATAATTTACTTTGTTTTAAATTAGCACAAAATAATGATAAATTATGCGCTTTTACTAAGCTCCTCAACGTGGCTGTATATTTCCTCTTAAATTTCATTTGCTATTTTTTTTATGCCCAGTTGTGGGCAATATGCTAGGCTTTAAAATATTATTTATGTTGGCAGTAAATTTGAATTCAATTGATTTATTTGCAAATTGGGTCATCATTAAAATATGTCCTGCTAATGAGCATACATTATAAAATTTATTTACTATTAAAAAATTCAATTGTTCATGCAACCAATTAAAAACATCGAGGGAAAATAAATTTATAAGTGCATATTAATAATTGTGTAGCTTCTATTAGGGTTTAAGTAAGTTTAATAATTTAATGAAAACTCATTCATTGCCTCAATATGTGTTTGTTTACACATACATACATACGTCCGCTCTTCGTTGCAAGCAAGCCATTTTCGATTAACGTTAATTAGCGTAACGCCAAATAATAGATTGCCGTCATTCAATTATAGTGATTTGCAGAATGTCGAATTTTGTTCAGCTGGCGGACGCTTTGAATGGCCCTTTGATGTTGTTATCAGAGTGTCCAGATTGGGCGATTTAGCGCCAATTTGGCGATGTATTTTTGGATATTTGCGCGTAAAAATTTAGGAAATCGCCTTTGGCTATTTTTTCCCTTCAAGTCAATTTTTTGTGCGCTATCATGTAAATGGGCTTTATTTTTGATGTGGCAACACTTTTTATTGTTATCGAGTCTGTTGTAGCATATCGAACATTTGCCAATATTAAACCACCATTTGTGACTCCTGCTGAATGTGAAATTTGCTATAGCTTATCTCGCCTTTTGATAGCTTTTATTTTATTTTTAGCGCCGTGCGCTTAAAAGCGGATTATGCAATTAATCAATTAATATGAATTATAATAAATTTATTAATTGCGCAGTCCTATTGGGAATTGTGTTAATACACATATTTTTTTAAAAGTATGGATATTTCTAAAGAAAATTGTTTGTACATCACTATCATATAAGTTGTTTGTGTGGTTTATTATTACCCTGTTTTTTAAAAAGTATGATATAACAAGATCTCATTTTTTAAATAAACGATTTTTAAAGCCGATTTCAAGAATTCTATAAAAAAAGCGATTCTTTCAGAAATGGCTTTTTTCTTTTTAAACAATCACACCCTGGCAAACCGCATTGATTTTTGGCAATTTTTTATACGCAGTTTCTTCCATACAAAAAAAAAAATTCGCACATAATTTGCATGGAAGAAACTGCGTGAAAAAATTGCCAAAAATCAACGCGGGTTTCTGGCAACTTCAATCTTGCACTATGTTATACTAAAATATAATGGGATATAAAACTGCATACTCAGAATTTTTCTCAAAAATCTGATTCGAAAGTAGGTCTTCATACTAACTATATTAAAAAAAAAATTTGCGAAAAGAAATTCAGGTAAAAAACTTTGCATACATTGCGTAAAATTCTCTGTGCCAATACTTNATAGCTGGGAACATCCCTTTACATCAATATGTACATATGTACGAGTTTGTCGGTATGTGTGTATAACAACGGAATGATATTACCTCTTATTTAAAGGGAGACCCTGGAACACATCCAATGCCACTGTCCTGCTGTATCAAAAACACGATTGAAATATCTCGGAGCTCCAGAGTTTTATAATCACTACTGATATTCTCAACAAGCGTTGACATCCTAAATGATGTATACTTCGAATATACTTAACTATACCTCTATCTCCATCTGGCATCACTAAGCGACCTATTGGTCTATGTGGGGCGGTCAGCCAGCCAGAATAACCTAACCTAACCTAAAGCGATACAAATTGCTTCATATTTTAAATTGAACGGTCCCTGGGAAAAAACATAGAAACGTTGTTGGTGAGATGTAAGGCAATTGGCGTTCCCATTCAAAACCATGTAGCTCCAGTTTGGTCACCCTATTCTCTGGTTTGGTCACCCTATTCCCTGGACTATCTCAGAACTTGGGTGAAAAACGCCCTATTTCAACTGAAAATGTACTGACATTTTTCGATCGCCTTTCACGCGATATGACTAAAATCAAATATGTTTCTTAGTTCTGCACATGCCTGGAGGATGATGGGGTGAAATTAAATTTTTTACTAGGAAGTACACTTTACAATCAACCTTCGTGAATCGAAATAAGCCGGTTTTCGGCGTTTGGAAAATTTGTTGCCAATAAATATCTGCTATTGCCTTACAACAGAGCAAAATGAAATTGTAACGATTAACATTTGGAAAAATACATCGCTTCAACGCCAAAGTACAAGTTGCTATAAAAAGAAATCGAATGAAAACAAAAGGAAAGAAGTAAAAATAAATAGGCAGTTGTTGCCTCGTTATGTTGTAGCTGGTTGCAAATTATATTTTTATGGGCTCGTAGAGTTAATGACTTCACCAACAATTGATGTGGTGCGGTGCCGCGCAAAAGTTGTTGCAAATGCTGCGAACGACGACGCCGCAATCTACGCGACCGTTACGGCTTTACGCACCTTAAACACTTTTACTTTTGCAGCGAACATATCTATTTTTTTTTTTTTGTAATTTTTCAACTACTGCAAGTACCCGCTTGTAATGTTTTGTTTCGCTTTGCAAATTTCACTATTTTTTAATGCGTTGATTATAATGCGTAACTGAAGGGGTGGTGACTTACAAAATTTTATGCACATCACCACTCCTGGTTGGTTGCAGACCTTTTGCAATTGCCTTCAGATTTACTAATCACGCAAAATAATTATAGGTATGCTACTTAATAATTTAATTAAAACTAAGCATTTGAACAAATTCAGATCTTCTTGCGGCAAGCAAACAATTTTCTCTTTTATAGTTTTAATAAATATAATAAAACCAATTTTTGCATAAATAAGGCATTACAAAATTGTAACGGCAATGCCGATAATAAATTCATTCAAGCGAAACTTGTGAATGTTCGAAATTGCGAGAGGGCAACCAGTAAACAATTAATCGTCTGTTCATTCATCAATTCATCAACATTCAGTTTCACAGTCGCTGGTCGTCAACCCGCTTCTGGCATCAATTCGTCGATGCTAATTCACGCTTTTGTGTTAACTCACACCCAAATTTTATGTAGTAGTTAATAAATTATACAATTAGTTAGGTGCAATAGCTATGAAATTGCGATTTTCAATATTTCCAAACACCGATACAAGAAATTTGCATGCCAGCTAATTCAAGATAATTTTGCAACTTCGATGTTGCCACTGTATTAGAAAGGGTCATTTATGAGGTGCCTGCGGTAGTGCCGCTATGAAGTATGTATGCAGGTATACCTGATCACCTGTTTTTGTCAGTTTAAGGAAATGTTTTTGCCTTGGCCAATTCATCGACTCTCTCACACTTAGGGACAGAGTAAGCTTCTGCTGCCACACCACTGTACATCTTGAATCCCCCGATTCACAGGTAGATAGCCACTCGGATTCTTCTCCATCGTCCTCTGGATGGGAATCGCACATTAAATTTGAAGGTTGGTTATGATTTAGAGGTCGTCCTTCCTGCTTGCATTTCTTTAATGAGCAACCCAAGCCTGTAGTGTAGGGCTGCCAGGCGTCCTAGTTTCCCAGGATTTGTACTGGTTTTTACAATTGTACTTAAATTGTCCTGGTTTTTTAATGAAGATCAATGCAGACACCCATTTCTATTTGGCAGATTTTTTCTATGAAAAAGGTTATTTTATTAGTAACCTACATTTGGTTAGTTTTTATGATGTAATGAAAGCGCATTTGACACGACATGAACAGCTGTTATGGTCTGATTATACATGCTTCGCATAACTTCGCACAACTTCGCATAACCTTCAAACTGTAATTTCGCATGATCTTTGTATGTATTTTGTATGCATTCCACTACCCAGAAATTAGCAGAACTTTTAAAAACTTAGCAATCTATTTAGTTTAGATTTTGCTTCACATTTTCTTAAGTTACAATTTTATTGCACTGGTACAAATGATTGTGCGAAGCTATGCGAAGTATGCATAATCAGAGCTATAGTTGAGGCAGTTTTTGATGTTAGTAATTTTGATATAATGACAACCAAGCTTTAGACAAAGTTTTTAGATTATAAATCCAAATTATTTTTATAAATTTATTTCTATATTAATCCTTAAATATTTACCAAAGTTTTTATTATTCGATTTTCTTGCTAAATTTTTAATTCATGAATGAAAAAGGAACTGAAAGGTAACTATACGAGTTAAGTCAACCAAAGACTTAAGACACGAACCTTGCTTGCACAGAAAATTAAAAATTGTTCCATAAATGGGCAGTTAACCCTAATGATAAACGATCTGGAAGTTGAAATGCTCCAGATTTCCTCTGGCATAGAATAAACAATCATGGTTCTAACTGAAACGATTTTTCAACACAGCACGCAGACGCCCCTCTCATTCTTGATGTTACGTTTTCAAGACCAATTTCAAAGCCACTAGTCCTAGGTGAACATCGATAGCTATCAGGCTGAGGTAAATGAACAATACGCAATCTTTGAGGCGCTCCAGCCGACAAATAAAACTCGCAGCTGTATAAAACTCAGAAAGCCTGAAAAGCGGTGAACGCCTGAAAAGCCAGAGAGAACGTTTATCTTCTGCTACCGGGCAGTAGTGTGACTGTTACTCTTGCACCTTGTAGTGTTTCTTTACGCCAAATTTTCTTTCTAGTGTAGTATGCTGTGAAGGCTTTCCGCCGACGAATTTCAGTAGAGAGTATCCTGCCGTTCAACAATTGCAGTTCGAATCGCGATATTTCGCTGGTGTGTTCTTCGACAAGACAAGAGTTTTTAGAGCTCTCTATAGAGTACAAGTAATATTGACAAGAATTAATAATAATAATATTATTTGACGGTTACACTTTTGCTAAGTTTTTAGTGAAGCTTTTACCCCAATTTGTGGTGTGCGTCCTTATGTACAGTCGAAACTCCAAAAATACACTCAAAGGTTTGTCATTGCCTGCTCTGTCCTTCGGAGTGGTAGTATGCACCTCTAATCACTCGGCCGCAGCGGCCGCTATTGGCACGATTTGGCATGCTTTAGATTTCCTCAACTCTTTCCTTTATGAGCTTAGAGCACTTTTAAAAGGTGCCTTGTTTTTTGTTCTAAAACAATGAAATTAAAATTTTTCTGATGTTGCCTATTTTTGTTCAAAGCTTCACGCGCTACTCACTGATGTTGATGTTTAAAAGGCTTCTCACATAACCAGTTTTATGTTCTTTCCTCCATTATGAACGTCGTCTATTTTTGGGATCGTTGGACTTAGTGGACGTTTACTTAGTTGTTGTTTTAATATTCTACCATTTCTATCCTAATTAGTTCCTCGGACGTTCCTGTATTTTGATCTTCCACGGATACGTTGTAGTTTTATGACAACAGCGTTAAGTCTAGTCCTCCCATCTATGAAATCGATTTGAATCCAGGAAGATAAAAGTGAGTAAATGGCCTGTGTGGAAATGCTTAGGCTGGTGTCGATTAAAACGTATAATAAAGACTCATCTCAGGTTGGGTACCCAGAACTCGCAGTTTATCTAGAGTTTTTCTCTAATAAGTCCTTGATTATATATTGAAACGCTTTTACGTATCGAATTCGAACTATATCCCACTTGCTTCCCTGCAAGAAACTGTATGTTCAAATTGAAAAGTACTAGCAATTCCATATCCTTCGCATGCGTCCAGAAAGGTTAACCTGCGACTTCACCCCGATTTCAACGAGGAGTTTGAATGTTTGGAGTCCAAAAGAGAATACGAAAATTCTTTCCCATCTTGCACGTTTTCTTCTATGCAAATATATGTATTTATAAACAAGTTTGTAATTCATCCATGTTCCCTATTTAAATAAAAACTGACCAGAGCCATGCAGAGTTGTAAAATTATAATATATGGCGACCACAGTGTCATCTATCGGCTCCCTTTTTTGCAACAAACAACATTTACTTTATATACAAATACTATTTACTAAAAAAAAGCACACAAATATGTGCGAAAATATTTTCTTTACTAATATTTTTTATTTGCTTTTTAGCTTGCTTTTAACTGTTAAATTTCAATTGTTGCGGATGCAACTCCACAACTCAAAGTGCTTCCAAATTGCCTTCAAGCCCATATAATTAAAATTTATTTCCTATACTGTGGGTGCATACTTGCTGGCATATTTGGCACTACGTACGAAGTACAAAAAACAAAAAGTAATTAGTTACATATGTATGTACATACATTTATCTACATATATACAAAACATATGTACCAATTGTGAAAAATCATTTAAGCGTAAATTTATTGTACAACATTGTTGTCTGCTGGTAAATTCGTTATTGCAACTGCAAAAAAGTCATATATTATGTGTATAGTATTTGTGTTGGTGTATTGAGGCACTGTTGAAATATGCAACTTTTTGTAAGGGGTGATCAATAGGGTGGTTCAAAAATGCAAGGGAAAAAGTGAAGTCTGAATTTTAATGCTCTCCTCCATCGAAAAAAAACTTTACCTCTGTTGAAATAAAAAAATATTTAGAGGTCGCTCAAAGCGCTCACAGTTTTCCATGTATTTTATATGGAAAAACCAGTTTTCGTAGAAATGGTATAGAATTCTTGAAAATAAATTTTTTTTCTACCGGAAAACTTCGTTTCTCTTCAGGAGACTTCCAATTTTTTCTCAAGTCAAAAGTCTGCGTCGATAAGCCAGCTATGATTGAAAACTTAGAAGCCAACATTACTCGCGTAATTCGCGCATTGCTGGAAAAAGTAATTGAAAATTGGACCTTCCACATGGACCACCTACAGAGTAGTCGCGGCCAAAATTTGAATGGAAGTATTTGTAAAAAGTAAATGTTGATCTTTCTTGTAATAAAAAAGATTCCGACATGCAGTTCTGTTTTAAGTGTTTTGTTTTCAATTAAAAAACAAAGCTTTAGATGGACCACCCTATACATTTTATGTAGATATGCACTGTCGAAATATGAAACTCTGTGTATTTGCTAAGAAGTGTGATTTATGGTTAGACTTTCTACCAAACGAACCAAATTCTGTCCAGACGATTGCATTTAATGCACACTTTTTTACTTGATAAAATACACTCATGAATAATATATACAAAGTAGTATTTCTCTCCATTCAGTCGTTTTTATTCAGTAGACCTAATTGATTGCTATCTTCATAAGTATTTATATATGTAAACGCGACTTACCTGCTGAATTTCGTTCAACTATGTACATATTTGTGGGCCGTGGTTTTATTTGTCTGCTTGCCCATAAATTTTCTGCTGTGATCCAAAAATGCGGTGTAATGCGCAGACGTGTGGACAATTTTTATTGCAAGTAAACATTGCTGTCCTCTAATACCAAATTATTCACTGTTGTCAAAATATAATAATAATAATTGATAACCGAAGCATTGACGTAAGTACTTAAGTACGAACTGAAGAATTATTTATAAGTAAATATGGGCGAAGTAGTTAGTGGAAAAAAGTTGCTTGAAAGCCGATAAAAGTATATAATGTACATTGAACTCAAAACAGAGAGCGCGAAATGAGTTTTTTATATCGATTTAAGACTCGACTAATTGTTGCTACTTACAATTGTGGCACTAAAGTAAATTACTCAAATCCAATCGCCTTATTTAATGTTGCTGTCTAGGTGTCATAATACCATATCGCTATCTAAGGTGAAAAATTGAAGTTTGGTGAAAAATTTCACGATATATCGTATGCCAGTTAACATATGTACATTAGAGTGGGGCACAAAATATTACAAATATCAAAATGAAAAAACTAGGAGGGTTCCTCGTTTTCTAGGATGAAATTTTGTTTCCCCATACAAAAATTGGACCACTCTAATCTGGATCGATATCAAAAATGTGTGAAATCGGACGATGAATCATATAAGAGCAATTTAAAACAAGTAAAAAAGTATAATTTCGGGCGAAACCGAACATTATATACCCGGCGCACATATTAAATATCGTTTTTTCACCTTTCAGTAAACTGCATGATAAGCAAGAGTATTTTTCCAAACATTTCGATAATATACTATGATTTATTGAAATAATTGGACCAAGTTTGGTGGAAATCGGTAAGGCGGCTATCAATATCCACTTACGTAGTAAGTAATCAATCATCTTGTGTCTTGTTAAGTGATTATTGTAAGTTGGCGTCTTAGCTTATTAAAAAATCGGAGTTTTCGTATTTCTGAAATGTACCGTTATATGGCAAGTGGCAGTAATTTTAGTCACATTTCAGCATATTGCCTTTTCACGCCAAGGTTGATAAATGTGCCGAGTTTGGTAGAAATTGGTAAACCGGTTACCGAGATACACATATGTAGGCATAAGTGGGCGGTGCCACGCCCATTTTCCAAAAATTTCCCTAATTATAGTTTTCTGCAAGAGGTTATTGCATATATCGATTTTGAGTAAATTAGCTTAAATAGTTACTTATTTATCGCAGTTTCCGTATTTCTGTAAATTACCGTTATATAAGAGGTGGGCGAGGTTCTTGTCGGATTTGAAAAATTTTCAACAGGTTTCTTAGTGAAGCCCTAAGTAATGTTCTCAGCGAGTTTGGTGGGGATTGGTAAAGGGACTACAGAGATACAGCTTTTTATCATAAGTGGGCGGGGCCACGCCCATTTTCCAAAAATTTCATAACTGTCTTATTTTGTGCCAAATTTCTACTTTGCATACCAACTTTCAACAATTTGGATCTAGTATTTGCGGAAATATCGTACTTTTTGCACATTTCGAAAATACCGTTATATGGGAGGTGGGCGTGGTTATTGTCCCATTCTGCCCATTTTCAATCCCAACCCACCTTGGATAAAGGGAAACCTAATTACCAAATTTTGTTGACATATCTTAAGTTTTTCTGGAGTTATCGTGTTCACGGACAGACGGACAGACGGACAGACGGACGGACGGACAGTCACCGCTTGATCGATTTCTCTTTTCATTCTGACCATTTAGGTATATATATATCTACATATATCTATCTCGATTGGTTTTGGCTGTTACAAACAACCGTTATGTGAACAAAATTATGATACCCTTGTGCACAAGTGCGCTCGGGTATAAAAATGCAAAAGTGCGTCCAATAGGAACGCATATAACATTTTCTTGAATGCAATGTTGGTGCTTTGGGACATAGGAAGATTTGACAAGGGATGACGAAAAATCTCTCCACAATACATCATACTCCTACCCTGTTGGAAACACAAACAACCAAAAAGATGATCGAGTCATTTATTCATCGCTTCAAAAATAATAATTGTCTTGTACATTTATTTTGCAGAGCCTTCTATATTAAAATATATAAATACATATTTAATCGTATTCACGTAGTGTTTTATTGTTCGAGTTCTTAAGGAATCTGCAGTGCAATAAAATAACATAACTAATTTTTTATTTTAGTTTGGGGTATTTAGTACTGACACATCTGCCTTCCATGTTCATTAAGTAGCTTTATTATTTTACACAAAGGTCCATTTACGCATGGAATACCCCTTTTAAGAAATTTTGATGGAAAAAGTTTTAATTCAAATTTTTTGAGTGGCTTTTTATGTGAATTTAATGCTTTTGTTTTTGAGAACTGGATATGAAGCTGTTGGTGGGAATTTTTCGAGGACTGAAGGAGAGGGTTGGTTTCAATTTCTAATCAGTTGGAATGCACCTTAATATACTACATATGTATGTTTCAGCGTATAGAGAATGAAGCAGTAGATGAAGCCTCTGGTCTGCAACAAATGTTTTGGACGAGGTGTTCATGAGAGGCTCACTCGCTAGAATTAAAAGCGGGACTTGGAATGGTAGAGGAACAAATACGATTAGCAAATAAATTGGAATACCTACGTCCCAGTTTAAGCCAGAGCTCTGTTAGAAATAAACAGGGAAAATACCTTCAAACTGACGGCTGAAAGGATCAACATAACTTTCAAGAGGTTCTGCCACAGCTGCAATAACCCGGGATCGAAAGGGAAAGTTGAATACTTTCACTACGAGACCTGCCATTTCAGAGTGCAGCTGTCTCTCCCTGTATGAAGTTACAAGAAGTTTTGTGTTTGTGCGAGTTCTTATTAAGATTTGGTAAACTGATAATAATAATAGAACTTACTTGAAATCATTGGTGGGGCAAGGGGGCAAATGTATTAGAAATATATCGATGGCTAACTAGAAGATCGACCTATCTCGACAGACAGTTCGAAAACGGCTTATCTCAGAAAACTTATCAAGAACGCCCTATTTCCGAATTTTATTTAAAAATGCCCTATCTCATTATATTTTCGATATATTTTTAGTTGAGATAGCGGGTTTTTGAACCAAATTCTGAGAAAGGGCATTTTTCATTCAAATTCTGAAATAGGGATAGATCAGTCTTCCACTCAGACGTCGATATGTACCAGCCATTCTGTCTGTTTTTTGCTGGGAACTTTTGGAATACCTTGTTTCCTGAATCTGTGGTTCATTTCACTCCAATGTCCACTACTTTTACATAAACAAATTTACTTTTAATAAAACATGACATGCATTATAAACGTGCCATCGACCACTAAATGTCAAGAGACTTTTACTAATGTAAACAAAAAGAACTCTGTTTTATTGTTGAGTTGTAGTTGAAAAGAAAATTGGTAAGCATTAAAAACCACGACATTTACTCACAGTAGTCGCCATAGCACTTCTTCACTTTTTTTACGATACATTTAAAGAAATCGCTTATCATTACCAAATAGTCATGCTGTCTGTCTGTTTGTCTGTCTGTCTGTTAATAAGTAAATGTGTGGGCTGTGGCAACAGAGTCAATGCGAGCCATTTGACATTTATGTTTACCCAAATAGTGCTGTGGTCATTAAATCTACGTGCCAACATATATACATACATATGTTTTTATGTACATATTTTATTATTGATTGTTAGCGACGAGAAAGTGTGGTTGTAAAAGTGTCTCTAAAAAGAAGAAAAACTATCAAAATAAAAAGAAAGAAATAGGAATGGGTGAAAATGTCATCGTTAAGTGTGTGAAAATAAAAATGTTTTGTAAGCCGTTGACACAATGTAGGAGTAAACACTTAAACGCGGGTTTTCAAAAAGAAGCCGTTTGAAGTGGAAGATCTCTCAATTCTTTTCGTAGCATTTGTATTCATTCAAGATGATAATTGTACTTGCGAAATTTTGAGATGAAAAAAAACACTTAGAAATATATCGGCAATTTCTTTATGACCAAAAAGTAAATCGGGCAATTAAAAAGCGATTTTCATCCTTCATTGTTTTCAATACTTAGCTTTTTACAATTTTGTGCTTAATTCGCGCATGTCGCTTCCGACATTGAGAGGCTTAGCTGGAGAAGAAACTCACTAACTTTAGCAGTGATTTCTTTTCGTAGCCAAAAAATATTAATATTTAGGGACGCGATATCGACCCGAAAGTATCGATATAGTTAGTACTCATTTAAAGTTTCGCTGTAAAAATATCGGCTACTCCTTAATATCGGGATAAAAAGACTCGATATTCTAAATATCTATACCAAATTCACAAAATTAATTCTGAATATTGGTCTCTTTTTCTGATAAAGAACGAACACTTTGAACTTTAATAAGTGTTTGCTTATGTAGAGGTTAGAGTGTTAAATAACATCCCCGAAGGCGCGGGTTAAAATCGCGCCACATGCCAACCTAAGATAAAACATATTTGTGATCTTTAAAGCCCAAATATATTCATATTTTTTACATATAAATTGCAAAGTATAGACATTTAGGCTTTTCCAGCGGAAGGTCATAGTACAACATAGATTTGCCAAAAATTGAATCGCCGAGTTGTGGTCATTAATTGGGCGGCGCCATGCCCATTATCCAAAAATTTGTAATATTCTAATTTTCTGCTAAGTGGTTATTGCAATAAAAGATTTTAAGTGAATAAGCTCCACTGTATTTAAACTCAATCTAAAGGCGTAGCTTGCTCAATACTTTATAGTAGCACTACATTCACTGCTGTAAGTTGACAAGAGCAGGGTTGCATTTAAATTTACTAAACGCGAAATTCAAAAAGTCACTGACTTATCAAACTTTACTTGTTCATACATTTTACAGCTGCGTGAAGCCTTCATTAACCTACCAAATTAAAAACTAAACAACAGCTTTTTTCTTTAGCTAAACCCAAAGGATTTTTTGGCGGAAAAAAGCTCAAAACTGCGCGTGCAGAAACAGCATTCAGACTACATGCCGATAGGGATAAAACGATACCATGGAAGTACCGATACCTGTACTTCGAAGTAGCATCGGTATTTGTGCCTATATAATAATTGTTTGTATAAAACAACGCTGTCGCATACATATCTATGCATTTTTGTCAAAACAACTTCGTTGCATCCCATAATAAATATTATAATTAGATTAAAAAATAAAAAAACTCGGAAATAAAATTGTAATTGAATCGGGTTTCGATACAACTACTTTCTTCCGATACCTACTCAGTACTCAGTTCAAAATTATCGGTACCAAAATTACTTGGTATCGGACGAAAAGTATCGAGTATGTACTTGTATTTACTAGTATCGGTTTGTCCCTACATGCCGACCACTGTACCAAAGGATAGGCCATATTAATAGTTTAATGGTCTGATTATGCATACTTCGCATAAATTTCAAACTGTCAGGTGAAAATCTGTTGGATGCATTTTGTATGTATTCCATTACCCAGAAATTAGAAGAACTTGTAAAAAATTATGTGACATTTCAATTGCAGTGGTACCAATAGCAATTTTTTTACAGAGGTGCATGGAAAGCATATTAGGGGAATTCACGTAGGTTAAACGTGGGATTTTCAATATTTTCAAAAGCTTATATTTTGAAAAGTTTTGAACCAATTTTCAAAGTATGCATATGATTGAAAAGGCAATTAAAAGTTTTTTGATGTAATATTAAAATAAAAGTTATTTTATTAAAAATTTGTTTTCTTAAAAAATACGTAATTAATTATATTAAAATATATGCACAAGATAAGAAAGAGCATATAAACACCTTTAAATATATGATTTATAATAAAAAAAGTCTTTGCTAATATCGCTATTTTTTATTCGAAATTTTCATTTTATATTAAAATATCAGTACAATTGTTTTATTTTGCTGTTGGCTGTTGTTCTTAAACCTAACTATATAAAATTATATATCCAATGAAAGGTATTTTTATGCTCTTTCTAGTAAATATATCGTTTAATATATGTAGTTACTTACGTATTTTTTTAATAAAAACACACCTATTTTATTTACATATTTTGACAGATATTGTATTGAAAGTTATGTCAAACTGCAAAGAACTTTGGTGTCGACTTAATTTGGACTACAAATATACCCCATTAAAACCATTTAAATACATTTTTCTGTAAAAAAATTTATTTACCTAAAGAAACCAAAAATCAGCTGTTTTTGTTCACACACCGTGAATAACCCTCTTGCGTCGATGCATAAAGTTGGTAGTACTGATTAATTTGGTTGCATGCGAAGAATAACTAGCCTTAGGTTTTGTAAAGTCGTGTTACGTTTAAGAAGTTGTGCGAAGTTATGCGAAGTATGCATAATCAGACCTTAACTCTCCTAACTTTCCGCGTATGCACCTATGCGTTTTCAATTTTTTTTTCAAATCTTCTTTGTTTCAATAATAGTATTATGCGCAGACAATTCAGCGATTCGATTTGCTATGATTTTTATCACTTTTTCTTTTACTTTAATATTTTTTTACTTCACACATTTTCACATATTCGCAACGCAGCTTAACTTTTAGCTATCGTTTTTGCAGTCTACATTGTATTTTATCTATGTGTGTGTATTTTTTTTTTATAAACTTAAGATTTTCTACTACCATTTTCGTTATGCCCACTGGTGCTCATATTGTTGTAGCATTTATCTATCCAATTTTCAGTTACTTTGCCTTGCTAGTGCTGGCGACCATTTGACTAGCTGGTTGGTTAGTCGTCCGACTTCTCGACTAACCGAATTGTGGTTGATTTTGCAATTCAGTCTCAGCGATTTAAGGCTAAACACCGTTGCTAGTCACTACAACGAGTACATATTAGCAATTCCAATTGTAAGTACGCCTTGTGTTTTATGTTGCTCAGAGTTTTCAATGCAACAATGTGTGCATAGGCAGGTGTGTGTATATGTGCATTAGGGTGGTCCAGAATTGTGTGTGCAAAAAGTAAAGTCGGAATTTTAATGGTCGCACCGCCTAGGATGGTTCTATACCGAAAAAATTTAGACTTGTTTTTTTTTTGTTTTTAAATCAAAAAATACATATTAAGAAGTCATTCAAAGCTTCGAATGTATTTTATATGGAAAAACAATATTTCGTAGAAATGCAACAGAATGCGCGAAAATCAATATCTTTCAATCGGCAAACTATGTTTCTCTTCAAAGACTAAAAGGATTAATAGTGTGGTATTACTCCTTGAAGTCTCCTGAAGAGAAACAGAGTTTGTCATTTCCACGAAAAATGTTTTTCCCATATAAAATACATGGACAACTTTAAGCGCTTTGAGTGATCACTAAATATTTTTTTTTTGATTTTAAAACAAAAACAAGGGTATGTTTATTCGAAATGAAAAATTCTAGGGTTGAGAGCATAAAATTCCGACTTGACTTTTCTAGGGCCACCCTCATGTACGTCCATATACAAACATATGAATGTGTGTACCCCATTGGTTTACAACAGTTTTGAACGCATTTACAACGGAGCTGCTCACCTCGCTTCACTTACAACGCCCGTTTTGTGGAGCAGAGCGAATGCAAACGCGAATGCGAACTCCATTCACAAGCGGCGAGACGAGTTGGACGAAGCAGAGTCAGAAACCGTCAATGGCAGTGGCAGTGGCAACATAGCAGCGTTGGAGGCAGCCAGCCGTCAAGCAGTCAGTCAGTTGTTAGCGGTGTTATTGTGCAGTCAAAAATTGACAGCAGTGCGGACGGTTCTCTATAAAATTTTTTTGAATGATTTTTAAGCGAGTGCGTGATATAAAAGGTGTTAAAGCTGAATTGTTAAAATAACAAAAAAATAATATTTCCAACTAGACCGCTAGTCGCAGCACTGGATATATTTATGCATGCAAAAGTGATTTCCCTAAAAAAAAAGCCTCCTTTGGTGCAGTGCTTTCAAATCGGTTGTATAACAGTTAACAGTTTGTGTGACACTGTGAACATTCAAAAAGGATACGTGCCTGTATAACTGTACTGCCACGACTATGGCCTGCCTCAACTTTTCGCACGCTCGTGTCTCGCTCACGATGTATACCTGCTCCTGCTCTCGCACGTCATTGCGCTCTCTCGCTGTGCACTGACAGGCACCCACCTCACCCCCAAATTGTAGAAGCGACCACTGGCACGGATATATTGGTTGCTAGCCTGTTAGCCACCCCCAAAGGCCAAGTATAAAGATACATACATACATATTTATACAGAGGAATAAAACACACACACACACACACACACACACGTGTGCGTCTATTTTTACCACATACATACAGTTCTCTGCAGTTCGCTACAATGGGCTTGAATGATTTTGTCGCATTCTTTTACGGTTCGGCACAGAACCTGCAGACTGTAACGGCAACAACGGCTACTCCTGGCGCATTAGCTGGCGGTGACCATCATCAGGCGAACGGTGTTTCGGGTCGTGGCAGTCTCGGTGTCGGTATTGGTGTTGGTAGTATCTTGCCGCATTCGGTGCAAATGTTGAAAAATCGTAAAAACGCAAAAACGCCGAAAATTAATTTAAATGATTGTCCAAGTGATGTGAAATATGCAAAAAATCACAAATCACCGCCACAGCTGTTGGCTACGCTGACGGCAGCAAGTAGAAGCGGTGGCGGTAGTGTTTATAGTGAAAATGCTGCCAGCACGGGCGGTGGCAAAGCGACGTTGTCCCAAGCGACAGCTGCGGCCTCCATGACAGCTGCTCCGACGATGTCCAGCGCAATGGGCCCAGCAGCGGCCTACACCAGCGAATTGGATTTATATCGGGCATCGGGTTTGCGTAAAAAGTCATCATTCATATGGAATTCATTCCGTATGCCACGCAGCAAGAAAGGTGAGTCACGTGATGGCCACGGTGGCCAATCAATGTAGTGGCGAGGCAAGCAAGCAGGCAGCGACAAGCCAACAGGCAGCAAGTCAGCCCGCTGTTGCATGTATCCACAGAGATGTGCGAAAAATCAATGAACGTTCATGCGGTGGTGCTGGCGGATGCTGCCGCCACTGCTGTTGCTGCTGTCATGGCTGTCAATGCTGCTGTGCGCCATAGAAAACTTTTAGGTACTAGTGTCCACACTTTTGCTGAATCATTGTAAAGCATACTAAGCAAAAATTATTATTTGCATAACTTCCTGGGATTGCTTTAAAAATATTTATTTTGCTTTTGTGCTTTACTTTTTGCCTTTTTTTGGTTGATTTATTTCGGTGGTTTATATATCAACCAGCTAAATATCAACTGCCAAGCTGGGCTATCTTCAATTTTCGCTTCGTGGAATTAAAAATAATGAGCTCAGCGATGGTAATAATCATTTCTTCTCTTGTCCATCACTTTCTTTTGTTGCGCAAAATCTTCATTTATCATAAAGTTAGATATCACTCGTGTAGGTTTGGTTTAATGGATTTTTTTTTTGCAGCCACAGTGACCTATATTCGGTATTCTATTTGTAGTTAGCTGCGAATTACATATAACTTAAGCGATGATCTTTTAATTAAAATAAAGTATTCATACATAGGTATCTGTTTATGTACATATGTGTGCTAGAACTTTTACAAAGAGATTTTTCTACATAAGTTTTACAAAGTTATTTCAAGTCATACCTTTGTAAAAACTTTAGAAGACCTTAGAAAAAAGGTAAAATTTTTACAAATTTTGCCTATTGGCTTCCGCCAAAACATTTCTTCTCTCCACACATACTTACTAGAGAACTTGACCGTGATTGACCGTATGTTTCTTAAACAAAAAACCCGAATATGTTGTAAGTAATTACTGACTAACAACCTTGTCATGTTGGAAATCCGTTACATACATATTTTACATAATATTGAACTCATTGAATATATTCATAATTTTTTAAAATAACTTGTCTTACAGCCGTATTCAGAGTCGGTTTAATGATTACTTAAGGTGTTCCTAGGTAAAGATTTGAAAAATTCCCTCTCAGTGTCAGTTAATGGTTCACTAACAACATTTAGTGAACATTAAAGTTAAGTAAAAAACATTTACTCTACTTTTAAACGAATGATTATAAAATTGTTTGGGCCTCAATGGCCCAGTGAGCACATTGCTGGCCATTCGTCAGACCCGAGATCGAATCTTCGGGCAGAGGATTTTTTTTCCTTTGTTGTTGAATATTTTTCTTTAATTTTTAATTTTATTCTTTTAAGAAGCAAAATATTTGATAGTTTCATTTATTTTTTATCCCCTTTTTTATTAAATTTCGTTTTAGTTTTTAGATTAAATTTCTTAAAAAGCAAAACATACTATAACTTTGAACTTGATATAATTTTTAGAAACCTATTTTATGTGCTTTTTAATTTTCTTTTACATTTTATATACATACTATTATTTTAAAAAGAAAAAAAAAAATATTTTTTAGTTTCATTTAATTTTAAGGAATTTTTTTTAGACTTTTTTATATTGTTTGTTTTAAATTTTTAGATTTTATTATTTTAATGACTTTTGTTTGTTTTAAATTTTTAGATTTTCTTATTTTAATAACAAAGATATTCTTTTTATTGCATTTAATTTTTAAAAATTTACTGTTTCAGTTATTAATTTAATATTTTTTCTTTTAGTTTTAAGATTCTTTTGTTTTAAAAAGAAGACAATTTTTTCTTTAATTAAATTTTTAGAAACTTATTTTTTATTGTTTTCTTTTCAAATGAAATTTTCTCTTAAATATTAGTTTCCGTTGTATTGAAAAAATATATATATATTTTTAAATGTCGTAAAATTTTTAGAAAACTTATGCTTAAAAGATAATAACTCTAACACCACCACGTTAGCAGATCTTTCATTTCGTTTTTCGAAAGAAACATAGTTTTGTCTTTCGAAAGACTGTGGTAAGTTGAAAGACAGTTGTCAGAATCAGCCCGTTAGCGTTATTATTTATCCTTTAGCAATAATTTAAAAAAATAATTTCCTATTTAAAACAATCAAAAAATTAAGACAAAATTAAATCAAAAAGAAACAAACATTTAAAAAATATTTAAAAGTTCCCAAAAATTAAATGCATTATAAAAATGTTTTCTTTTTAAAGCAATAAAATTTAATTATTAAAAAAATAGTTTCCAGAAATTAAGTTAAATTAAAGTATTTACAAATTGCCTTTTTTCAAAACAGTAAAATATGTAAAGTAAAAGAGAATTAAAATTTAAAAATGGGTCGCCTCGTTTTAGGGGTTTTGGGAACATATAAAAAATAGTTAGTATTAAAAATGATTTAAAAAGCAATTGGCTATTGTTATTGGAAATTTCCTAAAGAGTACCAGAGTCTTCCGATCTATAAATACTGATTTTCAAGAATTCTATACCAGTTACACGAAAAAGTGTTTTTCCCCCATGTAAAATACATGAAAAACTTTATGGGCTTTGAGGCAGCTCTAATTTTTTTTTTTTTACAAAACAAATATGGGTAGTCTTTTTTCGTGAACAAAAATCCTAGGGGGTGAGAGTTTATCATTTTAAACTTTTCGCCCCGCATGTATTTTTGAACCACCCTACTACTTAAGCAACGCGCGAAAAATGATAAACATACATAAATACTTATTTTAATATTTGATTTCAAACTGAAATAAAAAGTGAGTGATGCCACAAAAAAGGGCCGCAAGGGGGATCGTTTTCTCATGTAGGGTTTTTTTTCTAAAAACTGTGTTTGAAGGGCAGATATGTACATTTTAAGCGATTCTTCAGAAACGGCCCAAGTCTTTATTTTGGTTTTGTGGACTTTTAGGCTACCATTTTTTTAGAACGTTCGATTTTCTTTTCTTGCAAGGAGAAACTTGCTCCGAATATTAATTTTTTTCGTTTTGTTTGGAAAATGTCTCTCATCCATAGGTACCTGTCCTTTCGCAGCAGAATCGAACTGTACTAAGGTAGAGCATAGGAGACTTGCTTAAAGTAAGGCTACCCTTTAATCTATGAGTCTTTCGATTCGTTGTAGTACAGAATTTCGACTTGTATTGAAATGTCGGGGCCGTCCAAGGAGTACAAAGCCTAATATAGAGCACAATGCGAAAAATCGAAAATAATGTATGTTTTCTAACATGGTTTCTTTTAGCTCGATACACTTTTCCCTAAATGTTCAAAAGCACCCATACCTACTTTATACATACATATGTATGTATGATGTAGGAAACCGGTCTCGGTGCTGGTAACAGAGGAATGGGAAGGAAAAATATTACTCTTTATAAAAAAATAAAATCGCGTTATTTTAATTCTCACTCATTTCAATCGATTTCTGGGCCGAATTTACGCCAAAAGATCAAACTATTTGATGCTTTATGAAGTTTAGTTACATAAGTCAGTTATTTAGTTAAAAATAGTACCAGATTTCATTGGGATTGATGTACCAAACGAAATTTATAAAACGGCATGATAAATGGGTAATGTGATTTCAGATAAGTTGTATTATGGCACTTTTACTAGGATATTCAAAATTCCGTATTGATTGAACTCTTAAGTAGTTTTACATTAGCCCTCAAGATATCTACGATATTGTGGGCAGTAAGTTGACGAAGAGACTGAATGGTGAGGAAAGGCTTGTGAAAGTGTCAACAGGCGCTTGCCAAGAGTACTAAAATGGCTATGACTTTTAGGGGTACTGATACTGATCCTGTATCTTACATCGACACTAACAGGTCTATTCTGCACGTTACCGAAGATTTAGTAACCGGAAAATTGTATTACCAAAAAATGTTACCAGTTCTTGTCACCGCGATTCTAGGTACATTGGTAATGCAGTTAAAATATTCAGCAATTCAGCTATGAAGAATTGTGCAAATCCTGGCATTGCATATTTCACGGGGCAATAATTTGTTACCAGCTTACCGGTTACTAGAGTATACAGAATGCGAAAAGGGTTTAAAAATTGACAGGAACTTTATTTACTGGTTACAAACTTTTTATTACCAGCGCAGAATAGACCTGTAAGCCTTAAAGTGACAAGTCAACCAAGGGCAGCCTATTTGTCACTTCATTAAACGACGAATAGACATCAGTTCTGGAAAAGAAAATTCATATGTTTTAAAATAGGCGCAAGTTTTAGATATTCTGTTCAAAACTGAGATACTACACTCTTCCAGCAAGTTCATAACTGAGGTCATTGCTGATGCTTTTGCTAAGGCCGCTGCAACTCAGCCATCACTATATCTATTACTGGAAGATCTTAATCTGCCGATCGGCTCCTTGAAGGATATTGCAGACCAACGGCTCATCAAATCACTAAATAATTTTGGCAACTCTTTGTACTGGTTTTTCTCGTTTAATTCTTATAGGATTGTTGTGCAGATTGGTATACATAAGTACTCTTACATAGTACGAAATGTTGTTACTCGCATTGCAAGCTAACTTTATCACAGCTACTACTACCAACATTTGCTCTTTTCGCTTTGTTTAGTGGGGAAAAAGAGTTATGTGTGTTTGAATAAATACTACATCTGGCTACCTGAATAAAACAATTTATTGCTTTTTGGCTTAGCAAGTGAATAGCGTGAACGTACGCCGCACAACAGCAATCGAAAAGCAAGGATCAACACACACAACATGACCCAGAAATATTTTGAACTCTAGGCATAAAAAATTTGTTTTATTTTTTTTAAATTGTTACCTATTTTGCTCTGTAAGATGCTAAAAGTTCATTGTCGCGCGCTGGAAGGTATGTATATATATATGTATGTTCATATGTAATTGCAATGCACTTTACACTAATTTGTATATCCTACATATGTACATACATACCTACGGTTCGTAGTTTTGCAAAAACTGGGTCTAATTTTTTTCTCGCAAAATTTAACTATACACTCTCAGTTTTTTGTTGATGTACATGGCATTTTTTTTTTTTTTGTAACTTGTATTAATGACATAATATAGGTACTTACAAACGTGTTTGCTTTCATATTCATAGGTACACTTCTGTCAGGCTTATTCGTATTTCTCAACTCCAACAAAAATATAACTTACCCGTTTGAATAAGCATGCAAATCCATTACAGCAACTTAAAATATGTATTTGACAAATATGTACACATTTTTTCGTTGCAGTGTTGTTAAGTTTTTAATGTTAGTTTTTCATGTTTTCCAGCCACTTATTTAACAGTAAATGTCAAATAGCTGTAGTACTGCCGGGTTTGGATTGCTAATACATATCAGGCCTGTACACTTTTATATTTGACCAGTACGAAAAAGAAATCATAGGTATATATTAGGGTTATTCGACTTTTTTCCAAAAACCGGTTTTCGAGGTATTCAAAAATGGAAATATGAAAAAACCCGAATGTAAATTTTTAAATTCAGAAAAAACCGGTTAGGCCGGATATTTGCTTTTAATTTTTCGCGCTTGGATAACGCTTTCAGTTATTCAGAAACTAAAGAAAAAATGGAATAAAACTATTCAAATTTGGTGTAGCTCTCATTTAAAACACAGTTAATTGGGATAAGGTCAAAGTTACTCGTATTTGGACTAGTGGTAAAGGAAACATTCAATTAAATATTTAAAAGTTCTGGGATCAACTGATTTTCTCCTTTGCCTTGCCTTCTATAGGTATTTGGTTGTATTTATGGGCAAGTTTGATAAAAAAGTTATGTTTGCGATTTAAACGAAATGAAAAGTTAAATGAATTTATATGAATTTTAAGATGCAGTTGTATAAATATTCCAGATGAAACACCCGGTTTATTCGATAAAAAACTGCGCTTTATTCCATATTCAAAAAATCACGATTTCAAAAAACCGGCTATCCCGGTTTGGAAATAAGCCAAATCAATCACCCTAGCACGTATATAACGGGTGATTTTTTAAGAGCTTGATACCTTTTTTTTTAAAAAAAACGCATAAAATTTGCAAAATCTCATCGGTTCTTTATTTGAAACGTTAGATTGGTCCATGACATTTACTTTTTGAAGATAATTTCATTTAAATGTTGACCGCGGCTGCGTCTTAGNAACCGACTCCGGAGTGTAAATAAAATGTTAAGTACTTGCTTTATAACGAAGTAATGTCCATAGTGATACATATAATGTCCATATGTACATTAGGGTAGTCCAAAAATGCCAAAAAACCTTCTAATTATTTTTTGATTTCAAAATAAACAATAGGGGTGTAATTTGTCGATGTAGAACAATCCTAGGGGTAAGAGCATTAAAATTCCGACTTTACTTGTTTTGGACCACATGTGTGGTAAATACATATGGGTATTTTCAAACTTACGTGACGCTCGTATGACAAATTGTTAAAAAAAAAACAACAAAGTCAACATTTTAAAAAGGTTTTTCTAGATTATTCAGTAAAAAAATTACAACTATTGGTAGTAGCGATTTAAAGATATTACTTAGTAAACATACGCACCGGTGTGACGTTACGAAAAACAGAAGCGCATTTTGACTTGGGTTATAAAAATTGCAAAACTTTGCGAATTGGGCAAGACCATTTGTATAAAATTTTTTGTAGCAATATTGGAAATGTTTGAGGTTCATTTTCCAATGTTTTAAATTTAGAAATCTTTTTTGCTCCATTGAAAAAGTGTTTTTATAACATTGTTCTTGAAAGAATTTTCAACGGGAAGAGAACATGCATTTTATGTCGAGCGTACTTTTTGTTTTGACAACAGCGCCACTAGTGGCCTTTTTTTGTTAATCTATGTATGTCTTATTACGTTTCAACTAAACATGCCGAATATGATACAAATCAGAGCATATAATACGACCCTGGCGTCACCTAACGAGACCATGTTTTTGCAAAAAATTTTCGGCTTGCATAACTAGTATATATTATAAATAGCAGACAAATCGGTCTATAAATAATTTAGATATAAGACTTTTAATTTGCTTACGCGGTAGACTTTTCGCTGAAATCGCCCATATATAAATATGCATGCACAATTAACTTAATGAAAATGTATTTGCTAAAATTTTCTTATACTTCATTGCCTCAATAAGTGTGGTGAATACATGTACGACTGCATTTATTATGTTGGACTTCCTGTCCGCACTTGTTATTATGGGCTTCCGAATGGAAGCCAATTTCGGCAGTTGGCAATTTGTTTATAATTTCTTTGAGTGCGCTTTCAATGAAGACATTTAAAGTTTTATAAACCAGACTTAATTAAATAAACCTCGTAATAGTGCACACATGCATATTGTTCCTTTCGCATAAAACGAGATTTACAGTTGCAATTGATTTTTCAGTGCATAGCGTTGAGTTCAAGCTCATTTTTATTCGTCATTCATCTTGTTACGGTCAAATTCATAAATTCAGATTCATCCTTAAATTCAGATGAATACCTTTCAATGCATTCTTGATTATCTGACATAATTTTCGTTATTACGGCTTATTATCATTAGGGCTTTGAATTACGCCAATGCTGGTTTATAAGAAACTAACAACAAATTTTAATAGGTAGTCCAGGTAGGTGGCAAGTCCATTTTTTTTTTTTGAAATTGTTCAGGAGAGTCGAAAAATAGATGCAGGTTCACATTATCCATCACTCTGCAGCAAAAACTAAATTAAAAAACAAGTGGACTTGACACTTTTTCCACCGGAATTATAAAATGTATTATATTATAAGACTTTCGCCAAAATATTTAGGAAACAAATTAAGATTTACAAGAGCTACCGATTTCAAAATATCTACCAAATTCCTACTATTGTGATTCCGTTAGTAAAATGTTTATTTCTATTATTTGAGGCGATTTTTGGGAAAAATAATTTTAAAAACAAATTTTCTATATAAAAAACGTATTTTCCCGAAATATTTTACGGAAGCGTTAAACAATAATAAATTGTGTAATTCCGATGGAATTACAGTACCGATTTTATTTTTATGGATAGTAATGCACCTCAATGTACATTTGTACGTACATACATATTTAGTGTGTACGTAAAAACGGTTTTCCGATAATGATTTTCTGTGCCTTTTACAACTTTGGCGCGCATCCATGTAAATAGTCGCACCAGATTGGCAGAGTGAGCACACCTTTTCTTGGAATACACAAATTCCCAAACCACAAGTTGAATTTGGCACAATTACCGGGTTTTGTGGCAGCGAAACTTAATGCCCCTCAGCATACTTGCCAACTATACGGTGCCGATTGTACAACATTCAGACTTTCAGTATACGAGTATCTCACAAAATTGTTTTTTACGAAAATTTTGGTCCATAAGTTCTTGTGTGTATGTAAGTTTGGCTTTTAGTTTACGATTAGGGCACACTCACAAGCACGAATGCTTCTTTTTTTCTACATACATTTATAAGTAATAATGCTGCACATAAAATGAATCTCTTCCTTCAATGACATTTTGCATTGTTTGTGGCATTTGTTGGAGCTAGTTGTGTTGTGTTGCAATTATGCAGAGCGCATGCGCTCCACTTATTTATGTACAGTATCGGTCATATCTATAGCACGCCATTTCAAAGTGATATTGGGTGCAACTTATGTTTATTTATTTATTTTTGAGAATTTTCAATTAAAATACAGTTCTTTCTCTAACAAACCCCATATAAAAACAAGTTTAACAATTTGTAGAAAACTTCAAAAAAGTGCAACAAATTTTCACCTAAATTTCAAACTTTTTTCTCAGAAGTGTTTGAATTTTTCTGAATACACAGTTTTATAGCCCAACCAATTTTAGTCTGATAATGTGCAAGTTTCAAGTTGCTAAAAGTTACCGTTGATTTTTTAGAATTTTTTTCGCCAAAGGTGTTGCGGATTTCTTCCATATACAAATAAATTGAGTTTATTCATCATATGGAAACCAATGCGACAAAAAAAATTCTAAAAAATTAACGGTAAATCGTAGCCACTTGACATTTGCACATTATCAGACTAAAATTGCAGTGGCTAAAAAACTGTGTACTCGAAAAAATTCTAGCACTTCCGAGAAAAAAGTTTGAAATTTAGGTGAAAATTTGTTGCACTTTTTTGAAGTTTTCAACAAATTGTTAAACTTGGGTTTAAATGGGGTTTGTTAGAGAAAGAACGGTATTTTAATTGAAAATTCTTAAAAATAAATAAATAAACATAAGTGGCACACAATATCACTTTGAAATGGCGTGCTATAGATATGACCGATACTGTATGTACATATAGTCACATCCTTTGTGTATAAGTAATTGTGCCGGTCAGTCGGCAAACAATATAAGCACGAACAACGTACTCAACGGTTTTGCAAAGATAAATATTGATAGAATACTTTTTTTTTAATTTTTTAGCAAGCTATTGTCTTCCCTGTTTGTTGACAAGCTAAATGCGCTGTATTGATTTTACAATCTAGAGCATAATTTAAATAAATATGTACCTCAAAGGAATAAAAGGGCTGAGATACCTAGAGATTGAATTTAACACGCGCCCTAAACTGTGTGTTTTTCGCTAAAGAAATCCTTAAAATATTATACAAAATAACAAATACGACTCTGGCTTACGAAACAAATTGACAAAAATTTAAGGTAAAATAATGGAAACAATGAAATTTAGATTAAGCCTTCCACTCAACTACACAAATTTGGTAAAATGTTTCTAAAAATGTGTGAATGTCCTTGACTCTTTGCTCCTTACTTCTATGGAAAAATAAATTATTACAATCAATTCCTATTAATAATTATTGGCCTTTCACGAATGCATATATGTTTGATGTTTACATACATACATCTTAAGCTGCTTTGTAGGTAGTAAGTTGCTCAAACTTTATACGTTTATTTTAGAAATCCTTGAAACTTTCCGTTTCATTTAACAACACGAGTAGATATGTAAATATATACATACACGCGTCCATTTCTACACTGAAGCTACAATATCGGCTTATCTGTGGGGGTTTCTAAAGAACTTTCTATCAAATATGACTCATCGAATGCCACCACCACCCGTTGAAACAGTACGCAATAAATATTATCATTACCACCCCTTAATGTATGTATGTAGTACTGGCTCAGCTATGTTGCGTATACGCTATGTACAGCTTAAGGCTCGTGCAGTTGACTCTTCTGGTACTTGTTATGAAAGTACATACCAACATAAGTATGTGCCAAGAGCCTTACATACAAAATATGTAGGTATGTTTATATTCATACATATATAGTATGCGCAATCTTACAGCATAATGAAAAATAACAAAAACACTTTTACATTATTGTGTTGCACAAACAACAGCGTGTAACCAACAAAAAGAAACAAATGCGAGAGCAATGTAGTATTTTAAATATCGTTGACACACTGACACTCATTGAGAGCAATAAAGAAATGCATGCGGTAAACTGTTCTAATTACAGTGCTTTTCAAACTGCTATGTGTATAGCCGTCAAAAGTGTCTAGTTAAAGGCACTTCTAACGTTACTTACATATGTATGTACATTGCTGTGGTCTCACCCCTAGGATTTTTCTATATCGAAAAAAAATATACCCGTATTTTTTTTTTTTAATTTTGGTCCTCGCCAGGATAATACCCAATTGTTTACTTAACCATTTTTTAATATTAAAGATTTTTCATTGGTCCCCTCATTCCGGGGCTTTTGGAGGAGTTATAAAATATAGTTATTATTAAATGATTAAATAAACAATGGGTATTATTATTGGGAATCTTCTGGAAGAGTCGCATGAAATATCCAATGAAAGTTCTATTTGTTTAAAGTAAGAAGTGTTTTCAAACTTTTTCGATGGAGAGATAAACTGCAGCTTGCCACCGTCCCGGATATTCAATCCAGTGCTTATTGATCTTTTTATCGACCCAGTTATGACCTGAATGCGCCTTGGGTGCTCATTGTCATTATGTCCCTCATTACGCGTGACCCAGCGGAGTAGTATCTGCTGTATTCTTGGCTCCAAGAGTGTTTATGGTACTGAAGCAATCATAAACCATCTTTGATAGGTTCATATGGCTGAAGCCCAAGGCTGGTGAGGCGGCCTCGTAGATGTGCCTCTTCGACCTAAAATTCGTATTGCATTAAAATGTGGTCTGTTAGCCGCTCCGTGGTATCGATTTTTTGAAGTCTGGTACAAATTCATTTACTACCAGACCTCAAATTTTTAACTATCTGTCCATCTTACCTCTGTACACCAGAGCACTAAATCTGCTTGTTAAATCCTTGGCTATTCAGTGTCAAACTTCATATAAGCCAAGGTCTACATACAATAGGGGAAAAAACATACCACATTGAGGGCAATCTTTTATGGTTGTTAGTATTTCACCTTGCCTTTTAATTGCATGCAGATTTTGCAATTTACAATTGATCAAAAGGCACTGGGATGTTTATAAAAGCGAGAGAGTTTCAAAAATGGCATCTGCATTAATAATGCCATTATGGTACTATATGTGAAAACTGACGAAATAAAACTACGTAGTTCTTATAAATGAGTACAAGATTCCGATCTGTTCACCGTTAAACTAGGAAATACTATGCTGCCATTTATTATCCAAACGAACTAGACAAAAAAAAATTTAAGATAGTTCAATTATACTATGTGTTGATGTATGTATGTATGTTTTATTTTATATACGTATATAGTTTATATTTTTTAAACTTGCGGTAAATCGGCAAAGTTCACGCCCACAAATAAAGGCCCGATTTTCCCACAAATTTGCTCACTTCATACTTGCTTATGTATTAACATACATACATATGTACATATATTTATTCAATCCTACTTACGATTGTATAGTTGTATTTGCTTTATGGCTTTATGTTTGTATGTATCTATGTATGTATTTCCGTATCTTTGCCATCATACTTTCTTTCCATCAAACACTTTGGTTTCCTGAAGAGTGAATGCCAATGTGTTTCTTTTTTCGCAGCAAAAATAGTGCTTTAGGCTTTACATTTTCACTTTTTCTTGCTTTTCTTGCGAATTTTATTTTCTATCTTCGTTTTTTTTTTTTTTATGGCTGTTCATAATAATTTTGGGCTGAAAGTTTGCTCTTCCAATTTTTTTTTAACTACAATATTATATTTACTAGTAGCTCCAAGTCGAAACCAAATAAATACTAGTTAGTAACAAAAGCTCGCCTTTAAGGTTCACTAAACTTATTTTGGTCTTTGAGATGGGCAAGTCGTTGGCCGGCGCGGCGTTAACAAATCTAGTAACTCCAACTATTCAAAAAAAAAGAGGTTTTAAAAGCTTTTACTCTTCGCGAGTTTCAATTTCTAGCGCTGTAGTGCACCAGAGCAGGTAGTTAGTTCGTCGTTTATTTATTTTTCGTTGTTGGTTTTTTCCTTTCTTTTGGTGTAATCGGAAATGCTCATTAATAAAATTGTAGCTTATTATGTTGTTAGTTGAAGCGTTAAATATTTTTTGGTTATTTTCCCCTTTAAGAAAAATGAAGTAAACGATATTTCGCTTTAAGCTAGATTGTTGCAAATGAAATCGGGGAAATACATAAACACATACATACATATTTACATAAACTTGTATCTTTGTTCGAAAGTTTAAATTTTTTTATTTCATTCCATATTATTTTACTTCCTACCTTATTTTACCAAATTTAGTTATGAAACTAACAAATATCATAAAGCTGCGGAGTGTAAGAGACTGTCCTTAGATAGATTTACTGTTCTCACTTTACTGAGCTCATAAGTTGGTGAAATATTTGACACACCTTTCAATAAAGACACAAGAACAAATCAGCTCTCAGCCCATTAATAGCGCAACAAGAAAAAGATGGTAGCTTTTAAATAAAAAAAAAATTTAGGATTTTTATACCCGAGCGCACTTGTGCACAAGGGTATATTAATTTTGTTCACATAACGGTTGGTTGTAACAGCCAAAACGAATCGTGATAGATATAGACAAATGTATACATAAATGATCAGGATGAAAAAAGAAATCGATTAAGCCATGTCTGTCTGTCCGTCCGTCTGTCCGTCTGACCGTCTGTCCGTCCGTCCGTGTACA
>NW_016157584.1:6512-66458 GCF_001687245.7 Rhagoletis zephyria | reverse complement strand
GCTTGCAACAATTCTTTACCAAGAAATACGTTTATGGTAAAATTTTGGAAAATGGGCGTGGCACCGCCCACTTATGATCACATATAAGTATATCGGTAACCGTTCTACCAATTTGTACCAAACTCGGTATGGTTATTGTACTTGCCACGTGTAAGCAAAACGGTGAAAATTATTGAAATCGGACTAAAATAATGGCCGCTTTTCATATAACGGTAAATTTAAGAAATGCTCGAAACTTCAATATTTCGAAATTGAAGGACGCTAATTTACTCAAAATTGATNTTACCATCTAGCGGAAGGTTTCGGAAGGGTGAAAAAACATATATTTAATACTTGCTCCGGGTATTTAATGTTCGGCTCCGCCCGAACTTAGACTTTCTTACTTGTTTTCCAAAAATTTTGTATGCCAAATTCACGCATATGCTGCGCCGTAAAAAGGTAATTAAAAAACTGTTCCGAGTAGCTTTTCATCATATCTGGAGCTCCTGGAAAACAAAATAAAATCTGTTTAATTTCGCCGAAAAAAATTCAAAAAAATCTAAAGCTTAATGTTTGAAAAAAATAAATACCAAAACTATTCAAAAACTAACTTTTCAGTAGTTCTAGAGTTCCTGAAAAGGAAAAAAAGTTATGCAAAATTAAGCCGAATTTTTTTCCAAAATTCGAAAAAGTTTTATGTTAAAAAAAAATAAAAATTAAAACTTTTCTGAGTAGCTTTTTAACAGTTTTAGAGTTCCTGAAAAGAAAATAAATTTCTGTAATTTTTTTTTACTTTTTCAAAGAACTTGAAAAAGTTGAATGTGTTAAAAAATTGGAATTAAATATTTTCTGAACAGCTTTTCAATAGTTCTAGAGTTCCTGAAAAGGAAAAAAAGTTTGCTTAATTACGACAAAAAAAGTATTTTCAAAAAAGTTAAAAATGTTGATGTGTGAAAAGATGAAAATTAAAACTGAGAAAATTTCCAGTAGTTCTAGAAGTTCTGAAAAGGAAAAAACGTTTTTCAAAAGCACAGACTGCATCCACTCTCAGCCGCCACTGAATGTAATGGGCTAAATTAGCGCCTTCAAGGTTTTCTGATGAGATTTGTGTGCAAAATAGGATCACGGTTGCAGTGCACATTCTCCATTATATATTTCTATCAACGTTTCTAAAAGCTTAAACAGACGGCAACGTTGATCCGGGTTAACTCGGACTTAATTCAGATCAACTGCAGTTAATTCTCGAGGTGATCTGGTCAACACTGCCGTCTGTTTATGCTTTAACACCGCAATAGAATTAATATATTATATATATCTACATATGTATCTAATTGTGTGAATGACCGTCGTATGAGTACCTTTAACAGTAACAAGCAACGATAGGGATTTAACCCTTTGAAAACCGAATTAAGTTGAGTAGGGCTATCCATCAATAGCCACAACGGAAACACCAAAGTTATTGATAATTGTGTTTATCGATAACCGTTCATAGGTTAATAGATGAGCTTAGTTATCGTTGGATATCAATATTTATCAAACTTAAAGTTCTTTTATTTATAATATTGAAAATCGTCTCTACACTGTTCGCAATTTTTGAAAATTTCTCCTATTTGCAACAATTATTTTGGCGTTTTAACGCCATACGGATTCACTAGTATTCCTTTATTTTCAATACATATACATATGTATTACATATACATATGTATATGTATAATGCCAGTTAATTATTCTTCTATAGCGTTAATTGTTTAATTCAATTACTCGTAAATATATTGGCCAAAACGAATTAACGGTAATTAATAACGCGAAAAGTTTAAATCAACTGTATTTATGTGATCAACGTAGTGTGACCGCAATTTTCTCTAACGTGATCATGAAACTGCAGCAGCTATTTAGTATAATAACAATATAAAATGCAAGCAACAACAACTGCGAAAAATCAAAAAAATTAACAAAAAACAATAAATACATAAGTCTTACCAACATAGAAAAAAGACTTCAAATAGAAACAAAAAGCAAATGGCTGCAACGTAGGAAATCAGCGCATGGGTATGTATGTATGTACATATGGGGCGTTCCATACCAGACGTGGACTTCACTTCATGTGTTTGATTTGCTTAAAATTTTTATGGTTGATGGATAAACATAAATAACATACAAATATGAAATTTAAGCTTATTTAATACATTATACTTTATAGCACAAAAACAAATCAAATCGATAGTTTTCAAAATATCGCGAGAACGGGGCGAGGAAAAAATTTGAAAAAATCACACATACGCCCATCAAAATTCTCTACTGTTCAACAGCTTCATCTCAACCCTCCACCACATCTGAAGCCATCTCCGATTGCGTCAACACCGTTCCAATGCAAGTAGTCGTTGCTCCTTCCAAAAACTCCACAACTACATCTCAACCCCCTACCACATCCGAAGCCATCGTTGCTCCTTCCAAAAAGTTGACAGCTGTTCCGCAACCCCCTGTTCCGCAACCCCCTACCANTCCTTGATACAAAAATATTAGTTTTTGAAAATATGCCATCTCAAAAAAATAAATAAATTAAAAAATCACAGTGGTAGCTCTGATTATTGCGCAATATCTAAGAATATATTATTATAAGGTGCACTCTACAATAATTTGAGTTATGAGTTTTTTTTTACACCCAAGTTGAGTAAAATGAGTTCATTACCAATTTACAAAATTTTTTAAATTTTTTTGAGTATGCAGTTTTGTAGCCCATTAAATGTTAGTAGTTTTCAGTTACTGAAATATTGCGTTAATTTTTAATTTTTTTTATGCTGATGGCTTAAGGAAGAAAATGCGTAAAACTGTTTTCAAAGATAATTAAAAAAAATTACGTCAGTTAAAACTTGCACTTTATTATACTAAAAATTAATGGGCTACAAAACTGCATACTCAAAAAATTCTAAAAAAATTTAAAAAATTTTAAATTCGTAATGTACCCATTTAACTCAACTCCGCTGTAAAAAAACTCAACTCAAATTATTGTAGAGAGCAGCCCATAATACTATACTTAAATATTGCGCAATACTCAGAACTAACATTGTTTTTTTTTTTTTATTTTTTTTTGAGTTGGCATATTTTCAAAAACTATTTTTTTTATCATAAAATTTTTCAAGAAAAAAGAATTTTTAATATTTCTTTTCATAGAGAATTTTGATGTGTGTATGTGTTATTTTTTTTAAATTTTTTACTCGCCCTATTCTGGAAATATTTGGAAAACTATTAAATCGATTTGTTTTTGTTTTGGTGCTGCAAGGTTTTTAAAAATGTATTAATCAAGCTCAAATTTCATTTGTATTTATTATTTATGTGTATCATTCAACCCTAAAAATTTTAAACAAATCAAACACGTGAAGTTTGAACCCCGTCCATTTTTGTATGAAACGCCCCATATATACTCGCGTAATGATATCTTTACATGTATATACATTAGGGCGGGTCAATTTGTATGGAAGATTTTTTCGACAATGCACAATGATTCTACGCGAAATTCTAAGCAAATTTACCGAAGAAACCCATTCGGAGTTTGCCAAATTGCGAATATAGGTTTCTTAGCATTTGCTGTAGTGTCGTAAAGAAGTGCTTAAATATTGTATAAAAATATGCTATAAGGGATTTTTCGGTATGAGGAATCCATTTTTTGTACTTGTATTTTTCTTAAAATTTCCACCAGAGCGCGCAACAGTGAAATATTTCACGTTTTCTTCGAAACCTTTTTTCGCAATTTGGCAAACTCCAAATTGATTTTAGACCCATGGTTTCTTCAACAAATTATCTTAGACTTACACGTACAACCCTCTTATGCTATACGCGCATATAAAAGGAAAAATTGACCCGCCCTAATATATATGTTTATATATACATATGTATTTATGTGTGTGCATGTAACAAATGCGCACACAAGTCCACGATAGTAGCAGATCTCTGCTGAAGATTTTGAGCCAACGGTGGTTTTTGCTGCACTTGGCGCTGATGCATTTCTGCTGCAAATTGCGTTGAGTACGCGCGCCGCGCACCCGATCAGTTGCATTAATCACTCGCCGCCACTTCAACGCACAAATGAAACAAAACTGCTGTTGTTGCTACGAGTACCACCGCCAGCTAGCTCTACTCGTACATCGACGGCCAACAGTTGTGCCCAGGCTTTGCTCAGCTACTCGATGAGCAAATTAATGATCGCCAACAACGATTGAATTAAGTGACGACCGGCTGTTCGCTGTACGCCATCGACTACAACGATCTAGGCTGGGCGGATGGCTGCTATCGCACTTGTTGCCCGTGTTGCTGCAACAAGCGATGAACAAATCAGCAACATGCCGTGGCCAACGGCACAATGTGCAACACGTTCGATCTTTCTTATTTCCGCGGCGAACGAGTGTACACGGGCGTCCACGGTGAGTAGTATTGTTGATAATCATTTGTCTCTACTGTTGTTGCTGCTGGAGTATCGGCAGCAGTAGCGGAATCTCGCTAGCAATTATCGGCCATGATCAGCGTGCAATAGCGCAAATAACATTTAATTTATTGAGGCGGCTCCGAGTGGAAATGCTACATAACTGGACACTATAAGTGTAGCTTCTAGCACTTGTAAACATACATATGTACATACGTGTATTTGTATGTTAGAAGTTATTATGTCTATTTACACATGTTTGTAGCTGCTGCCACTTGATCATGGTCTGATTTGTGCAGCCGCCAACGTACGAAGGGGCGTATGAGTAACACTTAGGCGCTGCACTTACATACAGTAATCACAGACACAGTTACTTGCGAGTACACAGCAGAAACGCTTACACATGCTGCCGATATATAATATGCCCAACAGCAATGAACTTCAGCTGTGGTTTCTCATACCAATGAAACAGTTCACTATTGTTTTTGTTGTTCCTATTGCTGCTACTTCTCATGCCGTTGGCTGTAATTTCATGGAGTTTTATGTTTACATTTTTTATTTTATTTAGATTAACCGTTAGTTTGTTTATTCTTCCGTGAGATTCTGATATGAAATATTACATATATCAGTGTTTAGTATATATATGAACATTAGGGTGGTCCTTAAATTTAGGAAAACGTCTTAACCGACTGCAGTCGGAACGAAAATTTATATGTGATATCTTCGACTTTAGTTGTATCGATTTTTGGTGTTAAATGAAGAAAATAACATTAATTTTTTGAGTCTTCATAGAGGTTTCCGGCTTTTGCGAGGGGAAAGCTCGTTCAAACACTAACATATTTTGTAAGCGCCAATCTATTATTTTTATTACTCCCAGTTCAAGGGAAAAGTAAATGACGGAGAAACTGCCCCTTCAGATTTCCTCAACGAAGACTGAGATCGCTCCCTCAAACTACCAGCAGCACTTGGAGTACCAGGCGCCCTCGAACGACCAAATGCAAAAAAAAAATATGACAACAAAATAACACATTTATTATTATTATAATTTTTTTTTGGAGGCAATAAAAAATACGAAATTTATGATTGGCTAGGAGAAACTGCAACTTTTTTTTCGTGAGGCGTCCTAATGTACATACATACATACTTTGATTTTTGGAGTGTAACAAATATCTGTGGCGGCTGCTGCTCAACAAGTTGCTTACTTAATTGTCGCTCTGCTTCAAGCGTTATTTTGCGCACGCTCAACTTCTAAATAATTCAATTAAAAATGTTGAAAGAACTTTCTTTTCCCTTTCGTGCTGTAAGTAAATTCTCAAACGCGGTTTTTTAATTTTTTATTTTTTATTTTTTTAAGATTAAAATCGACGCTACATAGCTTGCAGCGGAACCTCGTGTGTTTGTGTGTGTAACAGTTTCTTGTTCTTAGTTACATATTTACTTGTTGGTCGTTTTTATGTTAGAAAACTGTGTCAGCATTAATTACTTAAGTAGTCATGTTTAGAACGCCTTTCCAAGCAAATGCTTAGCCAACCAGTTTCTGTGCTCCGGAGGCCTTGCATTGCATTAGCTTGTTGACACTTTGTTGTTTAACCTCGATCGTACCAATAATTAATGCATTGGATGTGCAACTTTCCTGTGTTAGTAGGCGTGTATTCATTTTCAGTTTTAACTCTCATGTAATTAATGATATAAAGTGCGTTAGTGCTGCCATGAAGATTTTGATTTATTGCTGTGTGTAATAATGCTAATGGCCAAGAGATTATCAATTGGATGTCTGTAGGAATTTTGAAGAAAGCTCAACAATACGAGGGTAACTAAACAAGTTTTAAGAATTCGCGAGTAATAATGTGATTTGTGTCGATTTGACTTTTGCATTGTAACATTTGTTTTTTTTTTTTTAGCACTAACGTAGTCAGAACATTTTGCAGAAAGATTTTGAGTATGCAGCTTTGTAGCCCAATAAATTTCAGTATGATAAATGGGAAGTTTCAAGTTGCTAAAACAAATCGTTGTTTTTTGGCAATTTTTTATTTTCTTTGCTAACAGTGCCACGCACAGTGTCGCGAATGCGGCCAAATATACTACAATGCAAAGTTACACACCACAAAATCTGAGTAAATGGTTTAAATAATGATTGTCAAACTAAAAAGCATTTAAGGAAAAATTTTGAAAACTAGGGGAGTTATAAGCTGGAAAAGTTACATGTATTGAATCCCCTTTTAGTTTGCCCCAAATTAGGAAAGTTTCTCGATTCCTTTTATGTAGGAATGTAGTGAAAACGGAGCATGCTAGGCCAACTTTTTCTTTTATTCATTAAAAAATTTAGTATTTCTGATCTAGCAATGTCAAAAGTAAGTGAAAAAAGAAAGTGAAAATAAAAATTTACGTAAAATTGTGAAACAAAACTTTAGTAGGGAATTAAAAAACAAAAAACACTTCCGCTTTTTTCCATATTTTCATTGGGCAAGTATGTAGTACAATATGTAGAAAAACTAGTTACATGAGCCTGTAGTTTGAGAAGTTATTAGACTTTATTTAAACTAATTTCTGTTTTCACAAGTGTTAATACTTTAAAAGCTAAGGAATAGAAGAAGGGCCTTAAACTTTTCACAGTGGAATGACTTTTAGAGAGTTTCTGAATTTTTGCGGTATGGTGTGCGTGTCTGAAATCCAATGTCTACCAAATTTAATATTTTGACTTTTTGGGATAATATAAAGCTGCATACTAAATTTCACTTAGCACTTTTAAATTTTCCACCCACTAGTGTAGAGGGCGTGGCAGTTGTCCAATTTTCACCATACTATCAGATTTCTTCTTTCTGCAAAAATTGATTGGCCTGCCATGAACTATAGCGAAATCAGAGCACGTTTAATATTTTTGGCCGCAACTTATAAGGCATTGCGACACTGTGGCACGCAGTTTTTTTTCTTACAAAGTATGAATTTTTTTTTTATATGGAAGACGCGTCAGTGAAAAAATTGTCAAAATCAACGCGAATCTTTAGCAACTTTCAACTTGAAATTTATCGAAATAAAATTTGTTAGGCTGCAAAACTGCAAACCTACTCAAAATTGGGTTTAAAAGTCTTAAATAAAATAATATAAAATAATCATGATTTGCGAGATTTTCGGAACTTTAAGGCTCTTGAGGCGACCGTAAATTTTATCCGATTGTAAAACGGTTTAACACGGTCAATGTAATCATGCTACGCCTTTTTCCGCACTAGTAGAATTTCCAAATCGCTCCACCTTAATGTATCGTGGGCTATTTTCAAATAAGTGAAATAAGTAAAAATATTTACGTTGTCAAATATTTTTAGAAAACGGTATATCAATTAACTTGCACCTAATTTTCACAAAACATGTCGACATATTTAGTTATGTACATATTTATAATAGGCCAACTTATTCTAAGTAAGTAAATAGGCCAGTAAAAACTTATCTCTATCTGTTAGACGTGTAAATACTATGTTATCAGCAGCTCATATGCATATCTATAACATTTGCTGATAAGAAATGATTTCTATGCTGCTTATGTAGCAAAATGAACACCTAAAGTTCTAAGTTATGTTCATCTCTTGTGCTCAATTGAGTTCGCGATGATGGAAAATTCACTGAGGCAACAGTTAAACGCAAGCATTTGTTGGCACTTGCTGTAACAAATTTTTATAAGCTTTTTAAAGCATACCCGCTATGATTACATACATACATACACACATAAGTAGTTATAGTGCCCAAAAAGTATACTAAAACACAATTATAAAACCACTGAGCTAAGAAAAACTGTTAATGCAATACATATTTCATTTCAAATAATGTGAAACTTAAAATTATGTACCACTTAATTTTTAAATGCAAACATCAAGCAAAATTGGCTGCCGGTAAGTTAAAAATAAGTTTTTTATTAGCAATTTATAAATTTCGCGATGATTCATTAAATGCTAAAAGAAGCAATGATTATGTATAAGAGCATCATCATCAGCTACCTAAAAAAAAAGATTTGTCAAAAACTCTCAATTGTTTTTTTTTAAATATGTATTTATATATGTATGTTTGTGCCTATCCCCCGACCAAGCGTGCTTTGCCTTAAACTTTACTGCCGAATGGCGATCTTTACACTGAAATTTTTGCTTTGATATTTGGTGTGAAAATCAAATCAATTAAGTCCACATTTCCCAGAAGAACTTTAACCTACTGTCTGCGATTTTTATGACCCACACTGCTCTGCTATCAAGCATAGAACTAAACATGCAGACATGTGTACATATGTATGTTCATACATTTTCGCTTATTTAAATTCTGTCAAAAAAGTACCCGGAAATTCCGAACAAAATTTGGCAAGAGATAGCGGCGTAGAATTGGTATTCTTTGCCTCATTTTATACCGAGCTCTTTTACTGTGCGACGCCCCAACAGGTATTTGCAGAAGCTCGCCTTCTAGGAAGCTGTCAAAGCTGTCCCTTCATCGTTCAAACAGATAAGGTTTAGTCAGTTGGTTCATCAAGAGCTTCAGTCTTTCACACCGGGCCAATGACAAGACCTTAAAAGCAATATTATGTAGGCTTGTCCCGCGATGATTTTCACAAACGTATCTTCCGGGATCTTCCTTCTTTTAAATTGGACGAAGTACACAGAGATTCCAATATTCGCATATGTATTCGTCAGACCAAATTCTGCTTAACAACTGGTCTATGCTTCCGATCAGCTCTTCGCCTCTAGCCTTACCTCTTCCGGCTAATTGAAAATTGGGATTCTTGGTGTTTTAGCCGCAGTCTTGCAAAAGCTGGACAGTCTAAGAGGAAGTCTTGAGATGGTTACACTTTGTCGTCCTTCAAGGAGATGCGATGATGAGGATTCCGTGTGATGTTTAGTGTCACCGCGTGTCTGAAACCACTGTCCTGTTAATGCGACCGTCTGAATAAAGAGCTGCGACTTTCTTTTCCAAAAGAAATTTCTTGAATTTCTCCGGTTCATTAGCGACCAGAAAAAACTTGCAGTATCACATGCATTGGTTTTCGGTGTGCTTTCGCTGTGCTCACACGCGCCTCATATGTCCAAAAGTAGTCCGCCCTTTCTTTTCTCTGTAGCACCACCTCGAGGAAAATGTCCTGGTCAACTCATCCACCACGCAGTTTTCACATAAGTGCGGCCTGCCACCCTATATGTTTGACAAGAAATACTTAAAATACATAAAGAGGGGTAAGACATTCCCCAACTCACTTTGGGCACACTGTGAGCGATCCCAAGATTCTGGTAGAAGCACTTGCTCAGGACACAATTAGCGGTTAGAGCACTATTTTTATTCCAAGATCCTAATGGCCGTTTTTCTATCAATGGAATAAAAACATTTAAGCATTTCCGCTTAATTCAAAATTTGTTCGGTACTTTTTGAGCAGAAGTTACTCATTCGTACGATATGTGTGTGTATGTCGATTCGACCTCTTCAACCATCTGTAATCACCCGCGAAGACATCTGTGTTTATGAGCAACACCCACCATACGATCGCGTTGATCATCATAATTCTTGTGTTTTGTTGTAATTGTATTTATTGTACCGACTACAACAACATGCAGCCATTCATTTACTCAACAGTAAAATGTAAATCGTCGCTGACCGCCGATAGGCTTTTGTTGATATGTTGAATTTATTATGAATATATATGTCGGGCTGTTGCTGTATAAGTATACGAGTAATGCCGCCATACAGCGTACGCATACATGCGCATGACGTCACCACAGTGCCACACAACAAGTGTGGTGAATATATAAAATACAGTAGCAAACGTAAACAATTCAAATAAAATAAAATAAATAGTAATAAACCATAGGCGACAATATATGTAGATAGGATTCGCAGAGTCATCGCTTCAATTAGCTGGTGGCTGCTTTTGATGACGCTAATTACGCGCTACTCACTGGCAGCGTTTATTCACCACACCTTGCTATGGCTCTGGTAAAGGTCAGTTTCTAGTTTGTTTTTGTTTGTTTGCAGTGTATTTTTGCGCCTTCTGGCAACATTAAAGTGGAATTAAAAGCATTCGTTATTAATGTTTATAGTATTGTGCTTTAGTTTTTTATTTATATTTCGTTTCTTGCCTTTTTTTTGTGGAAAAAGCTTACGCTGCTGCCTGGTGGGGGTGAAAACGATTTGAGTTTTTTTTTTTGGCAAACGTTCAGCGGCGCTCCAACAACAAGCGCAGCAGTGATCGCCACTTGCCACAGCTTTCGTGGGGTTGGGTGTGGGAGGCCAGACGCAGGCTTATTGCTTTTGTGGTGACCACATGAAGAAGCGCCGTTAATTTTTTGTGTTGAGAATATTTCAGTTGTGGTGGCGATCGAAAAGCGAAAGGGCGCGTCAATGTATCGGCAAAATAGTGATTTGGGGATGAAAATGCAAAATAAGTGCTGTGAGAAAGGCGTAAATGATTAGATTTGTCGGAAAGCGAATAGCAAAATGGGTTGAAGATGAAGAGAATTTCTTTGTGCGACGATCGGTGATCGAATATTAAAAAACAAAAAATATTTTTAATTGTGATCTGAGAGTGAAGAAAATACTTTTGCTATACGAAAATCTCAAATGCCGTGAAGTGCAAATTCGGATGATTTTACTAAGCAAAATGAAATGTTTAAATTTTTAGAAAAAAGGCCCATCAGTTGAACCAAAATGAAATTTTAAGAGTTGGTTCGCGATTTTTTTTCCTTTTTGTAATAGAAAACATATTTCTATTAATTGTGCTTTTAAAACTAATTAATGACTAAAAAAATGCTGGCGATCTAAGTGCGAGTATTGCGCCCCGCAAGCAAAAAGTTAAAATTAGCGAAAATGTCCGACGACGAAGAATTCAGAGGTGACTTTATTGCATGCTTTTACAAGAAAAAACTGTTCAACGCTGCTGTGATGCCACACACACACTCAAAAATAACAAATTAATTTAATAAAAATACGCTTTTGCTACTTTTGCTTCGTTCATTAAAAAAGTTTCATTTAATTTCGTTTGTTTGCCTCACTACTAATCAGACTGCTTTCAAACGTTTTTTGAAGGGTTTCCACAAAAGAAAATTTCAAAATTTAATTTGCGATTTTTCAATTTTTTCGCTCAAAGAAACGAACAAAAACAAACAAACAAAACTCCAGTAAAAAAGGCAAAAAACTTCAAAAAAAAACTTTCATAAAATACGTGTAAACATAATTTAAGCTGAAAGCTTGCGAAAATTTAAAGGCGAAGAAACGTAAAGGAAAAATTCGAAAATTTTCAAATCAAACAAAAAGCAATAAAAAAAGGTGAACGAATATGTGTCAGGAAGAAATTGGCTGCAAGAAAGCATCAATGGCATTAAATGAGTGACTGAAAATGCAGCAGCAAACCCGACAACAAACGAATAAACAACAGCAGCCGCCAAAACAACAACAGCCAAGTAGACACTCGCCGCATGCATGCGAGCAAAACGCTTTTAGCCAACGACGTTTTAGCGCCACCAGCAACAACAAATTAGCAGCTAATAAAGCTGGTAGTGCAGCCATACCGAACGCAAACGAGGCGGTGGCGGCGGCGGCGGCAGTCAATGGCTCGATACGCAGCATACGTTTTCGCACGCAAATTTGCAATAACATTAGCACCAACAACAGCAACAACCACCACGACACTAATGGCCATCAACGACGAGCAACTTCAAAGGCACAGGATACATTTGGCACTAATGGTGACCGCCTGGCTGGGAGCGACGTTGCCGACGCAACAGCGGCACATCCGTCCGCTCCGCCGCAATCTTTCCAATTGCCGACAACCGCCGATGGCTTGGAGTATTACGAGTTGAATTGCCGCATAAATTACGGCGATTTCCGTCAGGTGCACGTCCAGTTTCATAGTTCGGATCGTAAATGTTGCGCGTTTTCGTGGAAGCGCAAATTTCGGCGCAACGTCACAAGGCGTCAGCGTCAACAGCCCCAGCCCCAGCCCCAGTATCAGCGGCGTCGCGGCAAACGCCAGCAACAACATAATATGCGTCGACGATGTGGCGTTTGGCTGTCGACATGTCAACAGCGGTCACGCCACAGCTCGTTGCTTACAATAAGCGAAACGCAATCGATTGGTGATAGAGAAGAGGAAGAGGAAGAAGCAGAGGGGAAGTCCAATTACGCAAATGAGATTGGAGAGGTCGTGGAAGGTGGTGATGCGGGTGGCGATGAAGATGATGAAGATGTTGCTAATAAGACGCTAGTTGCCGTGGGCGATGAAGTCATCGACGACACTAATGACTCTAAAGCCGTTGCCGCCGGCGATGCTGCAGCAGCTGTTGTGTCGTTGCGTGCTGACGCTGGTGAAAGGGTGATGGAGCCAGCTACTGCAGGATTTTGTAATAACGTTGATTACAACAAGTGCAATTTCACCCGTTGCAACATAGAAAATCATAAACTGGCGGTTGAGGACGTCGCTGCTGCTGCTGCTGCTGCTGGCGGCGTTGACTTAATAGACCTCAGCGCCGATGATGAGTTTGTCACGACGGCATTCACTCTCACTCAGTCAGGTAGTAGTGGTACTTCGGTCACTGGCACCGCCGCAGATGGGGGCACTAAAATAGAAACCGTCGCAGACCCTCACTCACCCATTGTATCATCTACCGTTGGTGTGGATGCTATTGGCGCCACTTGCGTTACAAATCAAATCGACGGCCGTGAAGCTATTTCGTCTTTGTTGATTGCGGCGGAAGTGAGTGGCGATTTGTTGGTGGTGGGTGATTGCAAAGGTGTTGATTCACCAAAGAAGAAAGTAAATCAAATTGCCGACATTTGCAATGAATGGAACGCGAGTAGTTTTGCGAATGAGCAATTGATCACTGAATGTGGTAGCGGTAAGTTTGGTGCACGTGTGTGTTTGTGACTTGTTGGCTAACGGGCAGCAAGCTGAAAAAAAATAACTATCGTACATTTGTACTATCATCCAAACCACTTGTATGTTTATCTGTAGGTAAATGATCTGAGTTAGATGTGATTTTGATTAGTAGATTTGAAAGTGTGTACCGGTAATTTAATTTGAATGTTGTGCCTGTGTGTGTGAGCATTTTTTATTGCTTTTTCTTTCCCGTCTCCCAGTCTCGTGTGATCTCTTGTTACTACTTAAGACATTGGAGTTGCCACGCAGCAAATGGCCAACAGCTTTCAATTACGGCATCAAATTACGTGAAAGTTCCGCGGTGGTTGGTGTCTATGGCCATTTTTGCAGGTCAAATATGTGATAATGAGAAAAAATCACACACAAAATACATATGTATCTATGTACATATGTATCTATGTACATATGTATGTATTACATAGCGCTGCCTGCTTGCTTTGTTTTGTTACTTACTATGTATCGCCTATAATTAATTTATTGTTGCTGAATTTGTAGCTGTTTCTTTGTTTGAAATTTTATCTTTTTTGCTAATTTATGATAGCGTTTGCTTGCCTTGGTTTAACGTTTGTCTTTATCTGTAACCATTACGACTAACTCATTATGTAGTGATATCAGTTATTAAAAAAAGGCAGGTTGTTATACCCTTCATGAACATAAAATGTGGTATTATAACTTTGGTCCGAAGTTTGTAAGTACCAGAAGAAGAAAAGATCAGAATGTCGAGCTGAGTCGATTTAGCTATGTCTATCTGTCTGGCTGTCGGTCCGTCTGTTAGAACGCAATCCACTTCTCCAGTATAATACTTAAATATGTAGCTCTCAAACGGCTAATTAAAAATGCAGTAAAAGCTTGAAGTTGAATTTTCAGATGTTTATGAAAGGTATGAAGCCCAGCGCTGTCCTTACTTACTTGTGTTTTTTTAATTTACCCATATCTATCTAATTAATAACACAGGTTTACACAAAAAAAGTGTTTGCATATTGAACCAAACCTCTATATCCCTATGTTATTCGACGCCTTGAATGCGAATCCGAGGTCTGTTAGCCTTCATCACGTCAGGTTCGAGGTCATTCGAAGGTCAAGTAGGGAAAAATTGACATCCTGGGCATGTCATCTAGATGACCTTGAAGAATCAAGGGACCCCCATATTCGGATTTAGCGACAACAAACACATTTTTTTTTTTTTATTGAGCAAATTGTTTGTCCTTTTCGACCCTCAAATGACCTCGAACCTGACATTATGAAGGTTAGCGGACCTCGGATTCGGGTTCAGAGGATATATAGGTTTGGTTCAGTATGCAGAAACTGTTATTTTTTTTGTAAACCTGTATTATTTTTGTACTAAATATACTTTAAATGTATACTTTTTGTGTTAAAAAATAAGTTTTTGGCGCCTACACATTTCGTCGGATACGGTATCAAGTGTATATGTAAATAGTAACGACACTTTTATGAGAACCGTTTTCGCAAAGCAGGTAAACTATCGTTTGGCCATTAACTTTCAATTTTAGTACAGAAAAACGACTCTTAACTGCAGCTAATGGTATCAGAATCAGAGCTTTTTCCTGTTTATTTACTAAATTCATTATTGAAGCTCGGTTAAGATTTAACTCTTGTAACTCGAGAACTATATATATCTCTCACTGTTTACCAAAAAAAAATTGAAAAAAAAACCTGTTAAAACTGTTTTCGTCAATGGAATTACTTTTAAATTAGAATCCAGTTTAGGCACTTGTGTTGAGTATGATGATTACATAGCCTCGGCAGAAACTAAGGACTAAAATCCGTGCTTGTGTTGAGGATTGACACGATCGCTATAATATCGACACCTACATATATGAAGTCGTTTAAAGTGCAAAACCGCTTATCAACAAAATGCAAAATCGCGTATCAGCAAAATGCAAAACCGCGTATGTGAAGTTGTTGAAATTATTTTCTAGAGCGTAAAAACACTCATATTTCAAAATGGTTCTATTTTTTTATAAAGCAATCGCATTTCTGGCTAGTGTATTTCCGGACGAATGGATAAGGATTGAGCCAAGAGCTTGTGTGAGCAAATCCAATTTTTGGCAGCCAATGTCAGTTACGCGGTTTTGTACTTTAAACGATGATATGTAGCTACACTATAGTATTCCAGTGTTGAAAGCATTACACGGAAGCGTACATTTTTTATAGCTCTTTGCTGCACTAATGATTTTTAACTTTAATGCGTTTAAGTTGTTTGCAAATATCCACGTTAGACACAAAAACACCGGATTTCCACTAGGCAGGCATTTTTTTTAAAGATTTTTTTTTGGCTAGAACTAAACTTTTCACCTAATGTTTTTCCATTAAAATGGTCATCGAACCCTGCAGCAGTCGTATGGCATTAGCCAGGCAAAAATACGTACAACAACGGCAGTAAAATTTGAAATTAATGCTCCATAATGATTTCATTCATCTCAAAAAAATTATTTTCCACTTAGATTTTGATGCTTTGCTTGCTAAATTGAATCATCTTTTCAAAGTCAAATAAACATTTCGTATAGTACTTTTTTTATAAATCGCAGCAAAAACCCAAATCTCCGTCCATTGAGAACCATAAGCCATGTGCTATAGTTTTCTGCAAACGTACAGAATGTATCGCATTCGCAAAAATACAAAAATTTAAGTTGTAGCTTGCCAAGAAATATACGATAAGATCTTTTTTTCGTTATTTTTATTCGTTAAATGTCAAGTGTACATTTCGAGCTTTCTTTGTTTATCCACAGTGGCCATGCAGTATGTACATTAGGACGATCCAAAAATACATGTGAGAAAGTAGAGTCGGAATTTTTATGCTCTCATCCCCTAGAATTTTTCTATACTGAAAAAAATATACACCTATTTTTATACCCGAGCGAATTGTGCACAACTTTGCTCACATAACGGTTCTTTGTAACAGGCAAAACGAATCGAGATAGATATAGACAAATGTACACATAAATGATCAGAATGAAAAAAATAAATCGATTAAGCGGTGACGGTCTGTCCTTAGACTTTTTACTTGTTTTATTTTGAATTCAAAAAATATTTAGAGGTCGCTCAAAGCGCTCATAGTTTTCCATGTATGTATTTTGTATGTGAAAAAAGCACTTTTCGTAGAAATGGTATAGAATTGTTGAAAATCAATATTACACAATTATTTATTTAACCATTTTTTATAGTAATTATAAATTATAGGTCCACCAAAAAACCCCGAAAACCCCGAAAAGTGCAATGGGGGACCAATCAAAAATCGTTAGTATTAAAAATGGTTAAATAAACAACTGGTTATTACCATTGAAAGTTTCCTGAAGAGAACCTGAGTTTTCCGTTCGAAAAAGTTTTTTTTTTCATATAAAATACATGGAAACTTAGGGGGTGAGAACATTTAAATTCCGACTTTACTTATTTTGAAGCACCCTAATGTACCTATATACCTTCAACCGCATGGCCTTACAAATATAGACGCTACACGCTAATTTTTCGTCAAATTTCTTCAACAGCTGCCTGTTGCATTAATATTGGCCTTGAATTTTTTTTTTGTTCAAACTCACTTGCACACTAGCCGATACGTACGTAAGTACATATGTACAAATGCGTATTTCTACGTATTTTATAGTATTTGCATAAACATATGTATGCCAAGCATAAACTTTCGAATAATTACGAGCTCAAGAAAAAGTTATGCATAAATCGTTTTTACAGCTACGAGTATGTACTATTGCAACATAATCTTTCAATTTCAGATTTTCACACTTTCGCTTCAGCAATATAATCATATACAAGTACATACATTTTGTTTTTCCCCCCAACCGATGAGATCGATTTTTCTTTACACACATACTACAATTTTCTTAAGCGTGAGCAACATAATTTACTAGTAATAGCAAAGCTTGAGAGTATCTAAATGGGCTGATGATTGAAGTGTGCCGTTGGGCTTTGCTAATTTTATTTTTTTTTAATATTAAGCTCCAACCGCTAACCACAAACGTCAATCGATCGTCGTAGATCATCGCGGATAGCTTTAGCTGTTGATCATTTTTTGCCTGCTAATCAGCGATCGCATTTGTGCGGCCTTTCTGGCTCTTCAAGTCCGCGCCCGTTGCCAAATACATATGCGAGAGGCGAGAGGCGTGAGGCGTTGAACGGCGAACTATTTGCTCGGCGACGCAAAAATACTGGCACAAGCAGTGAGCCAAACAAACAGCCACTCTTTACCAAATCTAGGTGCTACTCACATCCGGTCGATGATGGACTTGTGCGTGCGTTTTTACTCAACTGAAGCGCTTTCATGTATGCTAAATGTGAAATTTACAGAAGTTGTTTACAGCAACGTTTTTTGTTACTTTGGACTTGTAAATTTTTTATGGGCTGAAGGAAAAAATTTATGTAAGCAAAAACAAGATTTTACTTAGTAAACTTAATGTCTATGCTGCCATTATTATTATATTCTCTTAGCGAACGTAGAGTGGAATTTATTATTTTTTAAAGTAATATTACGACTTTGGAAAAGCGAAAATCAACTTTTATTTTGCGTTAAACACGTACCCAGCAAATAAAATTTGGAAAATAAATGTTGGTATATACATACATACATATATATACACTTGCGTGCAACTAATTAATAACATTGCCAGTTAAAAAACAAACACCAGTTTTTCAATCTGCCCTCAGAGAATTTTTACGAGTATATAACATTTTAAATCAACAAATTTATTTATTTTTTAATTATCAAAAAAAACGCCTATGCACCTAAATTTAATCTATATACGTTTTTCTAGTTCAGGTAATTTTCCCCAAGATAGTTTCTTTTAAGTTTGCATTGTGAATGAAAAAAATATCCAAACTTTAAGCTTCTCAAGAAAAATCTGAAGACATATTTTGCACTATTTCTGTTGCTTGAAAAAATACTTTGCTTTTTCTGTAAATTTTCTTCAAGAAATAAATTTACCAAATTTTTTTTCTTGAGAGCTGTAAACTGAGTTAAAGAACCCTTGGAGAGCTTTAAGTTACGTCCATTAACTTATAATGTGCAAGATTACTTACCCGAAAATCTCCTGCTTTGGAACTAAAACATGACTTCCATTTTTTATATCTTTGAAGGACTTTGGCCTGACTTCGCCCGATACATTCCAGTTTGTCGATCAATTTCGATAACTTGAAACAAATCGATAACTCAATGAATTTCAAAAAACACTAAAACCCAATAACTCAGCAAAATTCGATAACTCGACTAATTTCGATAATTTTTGATAAATGTGCGTTTCACGGGCTCGATAAACCTCGATAACTCAAAATTATATCTCGATAAAAATCGATAACTCGATCAACTTTGTATAGCTCGGCTAATTTTGATAGCTCCATATTTTTCGAACGCTCGTTACACCCTGGTAGCACGATAAAATTCGATAAGCAGTGATAACTCGATAAACTTATATTACCTTGAAATTTCGATATCCCCGTTATATCTTGAAAATTCCGAAAACTTTGGTAACGCGATAAGTTGAAAGAACTCATTTCATAAGTGCGATAAGTTAATAAACATGCATAACACGACAAATTTCGATAACTATAAGCTTCGATTATTCGATAAACTTTTTTCTTGAGAGCTTCATACATACTATGCTTTAACAGGGGAAAAAATTTATGAAAAATATACTCGTACATGACGTATGAGTAACTTTCTTCCCTGCTCATATTTCATACAAAAAAAATATTACGCATTTTCACTTGGCTATTAACAACTTTTTTATTTATCCATCGACTTTCTTCGTTAGTAGCTTAATTTTTTCCTAAAAGAAGCTTTAACACAAATTTCCAAAAAGTGTTTTTTTTTTTATTTTATCCTTGTTAAGGTTTGACTTTTTTTATAAAAAATTAAATTATCTTGAGAAAATTACCTGATCTAGAAAAACATAGGTCATGAAAGTTTTCAGAAAGGACCTAAAAGTCCAAATAATTTGTAAAGATCAGGGGAGTTTATGAGGAGGCGAGTGAGCTCAGAGCATTGTTGGACAATCACTACCGCCCAACACCACTACCCTTCCCACATAACTTTACCACTTCTTCGACTGAATACAAAGATTTAATAAGAAACTCGGTTCTTCCCACTCCGAACTGCCGAGCAATACTTTTCACTGCTGTCTTAATTTGAATTCCTGGGATCGGAGTAGGCCGGCATCGGGCGGGACATTTCAGCTGATTTTCTGCTTTACATACGTATATACAATGACAACGGTGGGGGCTATTTAACATTTGTCTTCAGAAAGAAGTACTGCAGTGGGATTCTTTAAATCGCCCCGCTAAAGTTCTATAACTTAAAATCTCTACATGAATAACATATAGACCTAAAAATATACAAACCTCTCCTCTAGGGTAACATTACAGTGAGTTTGTTTGAATTACGGTAATATTTCTCTTGGACATTTTACTTTTGTATAAATATGTATCTCGATATAAAGCATTTTATAGCAGTTGAAGTGAAAAAGTGGCAACCACCCGCTAAAGAAATTGCTTCTATAATTTTTGGATAAGGTACCTTCAATTTTCGGCTGCTGCGACTGTAAATTTTCTTCCGACAAGGTATTAAATTGCATTATAATATGAGGACATGAGAACCGGAGAAACCTATCAACAAAAAGTATTTTTTGAGTAATATAAAAACGAAGGATCTACCAGTAATAAATACGGTATTTTACTGAAAAGTTCATTGCACCTACGTGATGCTACCTATCATAGTAAAAGAAAACTAAAAGGGCGTACCTCGGGCTATTGCCATTTCGATTCTAGTAAGGCATTTCAAACTGTACCTCAATTTTTTTTTACTATCAGTTAAGCTATTCCGACACCCAAGGCCTCATATCACTCCCAAACCAAGCGAATGGCATGATTTTCTCGATGCGTTCTTGAAAACTTATTAGCAATTCTGCTGTGTAAATATTTGCGTTTTCACATAACTTTCAAGAAACTTTCGATTCCTAATTTATTAGTGTCGTGTCAATTCCATGCTTCGCATTAAATGCATTTGTGTTCACACCTTTGAAGTAAAATCTTGAATGCCAAACACGTTGCGTTTACGCAGGCGACAAATGCATTGTAAGTTAATTGGCTCGGAATTTATATTAAAATTCAATACTAAATAAAAAATGCAATACAGTAGAAATGAAGTCCAAGGGAATACATTGAAAATGGGGTTTTAATGCAAATTAAACACTGCTGCTGTCGAAAAATTGTATACACATATGTTTATGATTTTTTATTTATTTTATTTTTTATTCTAAAACATCGCGTTCAGATTCAAACATGACGGATGATGTAATCGCATTACATAGAAACATAAACACATATATTGTTCGCGTATGCATAGCATATCCAAACGTCTTGCCTCAATCCCAGTTGGAAATGGCTTTGTATTCTAGAATGTTTCTTTTTCTCATGGTAAAGTTCTAAAATACTAGTGCACCCGTTTGCGCATGACAGGGTAATGCAAAGAAGAATGTTTTCGTTCGCCGTCGTTGGGATGCTTGGAAGCATGTGCCTAGGATCCCAAACGTTGGAAGCTGAAACTGAGAGCGCATACATGATCAATGCGCTGCTTTTGAAACGCTTACTAGCATGCATCCCATTTCATATTAGTTGGTAGCTACAAGCTAAAAAACGGAGCGCATAAACGATGCCATATTTTTTTATGAAAGCACGCTTACGTAGAAGCATTTGCATGAATCTTTGTACACTTCCTAAAAAAGTCATACATGAGGAAATTTCCGACTGGGATGTTAGAGAAAACATAGAAAAATGTTGAACTTATAATTAATGCACTTGTTTCGTTAACTCAATAGATACTATATTTGTATGTATGTACATACCAACTATTTACTACATAGTTACGAACATGTGTAAGTACTTACTCATGTTGGTGGGGTCTGCTCATCCTTTACATTCTCTGTTGTACAATTACACGTACAATTTATTTTCAATTTTAATTGCTGGGTCATTTTTCATAATGAAAAACCTTGTTGCGCGCCGCATCAGTGTGCCACTACTAGCAAATAGCTAAACTAAAACATAGTCCAAAGCCAGCATCTCCAGCATCTATGGAGGAGACACTCAAATATGTATTTATGTAGCTGAAATCAGCCAACAACAATTAAAACATACACCAGCTGGCAGTCACAACAATCGCAAAAATTTCCACTCCACTTGCGATTTAACGAATTGCGCCACTGTGCACAATTGCTGGCAGACACTTTCAAATTAAGCCACACTGTACATGCACATCACATATACATATGTATGTACAAACAGCTAAAAAATCCCTGAGTATTCTAATTTGTGCTGATTTTTTTAATTTGTTGCGATTTCTAAATCCACTTGAGTTCATTTAAAATGCCACATATTTTTCACTCTGGCATAACATATTCAACTTAGGAATTGCACATTTCTAGTGGCGTCAAAATCAGTTTTTTAACTTAAAGTGAAGTAATAGGGTCACAGTTGTAAAAATGTTTATAGAAAGCTTTTGAAAAATTTGATACCAGGATTGATTAAGTGGAAGATGGTTTACTGCCAAAAATGCACTTTTTTGTTTTCATTCAATTAAAAACTTAAGTATTTGGCCTGTGCAAGCAATCGGTTATAACCGTTCGTAAGGAAAAGACACACGGCATTGTTGATCTGGATCAACTTTTTAATTTGGAGTTATATCGGGAATCAACGACTTAAATCTGCTCAATGAAAGCAAATATTTAGCTAGACCTTCATAAATTGTGGGCAACATGATTTTTTTTTCACATGCAATCCATCGATACCTTCCAGTCTTTTCTGAACGCAATGACCGTCCAAGTTCTTCGTGGTGACTTCGACAGCCGAAGGTTGGCCGAGGAATATCCGGGGGTATACTCTGTATAGCGATTCAAAAAGTAAATCAGTGTAGATCAGTCGGATTCGAATACTATTAGTTTGTATTAGTCCGTGTTGTCTTTCGAATCGCAATATCGAGTAGATCCCCTGGTCTGAGCCCTTTCAAGCTAAATGGTCAGAGATCTCGTTATCAGGCACTACCGTGTGACGTAGCTCCCAGAGACTTGCATTACCGATCTATTTGAAGAGTGTAGCCTGGTTGTCAGTATAGTGCATAAACTTCTTCCTCTCCACTAATTTTCCACCATGAAGACCTTGTTCTTGAAGAAACAATCCACCACCACACTTTCCCGGTGTTTCTCTTACTCGATCACTGATCACACTTCTTAGGTTTTACTATCATTTAACAGCCATCTTTTGGCTTTCTTTCACTTTCAGTTTATGCCTAAAGCTATTACCTGGGGGACACCTCAGACAATTATTCAAACTCAGATGATCAGTCCCTGATACCGTTGGTGTTGTTCTCGCACAGGATGTTTCAGAAGAACTGGAAATTGTGGCATATAAAACATTCGGAGTTCTAACGAGGTCTTCCGTTAACCCTGTTTTGAGGCTGGTACTCGTTCTGAGTACACCTCTACCTCAGCAGACTCGGTGCTGAAACAAGTCACTAGAGTTCCTTTTGGAGTTACTTTGAAAATGAAGGCGAAACTATTGAGAGGGCGAAGTGTACATACATATGTAAAATTTATCGCATTCAAAGTAATTTTTTTTTTTAAGTTTTTGCAATTTACAAAAGAATGAAATATTTTCGCAACCTGGTAGCCACCACTAAACATTTGCTTAAAATTAAATTTTCGTGTGTATTAAATAGTTCTACGTTAATTAAAATTAAACTTTTGATAGTTGTTGTTTGTAACCGTAGATAGATCTCATTTTTGAAGAAGTTGAATTCACGCCCCTTATTAGCTGTGAATCCCTCTTCCCAAAGAGGGTTTGTTTTGGTCTCATCGGCGAAAAGCAAAGTCTTCAACGTAAATTCAGAAGTTATTTACAAATAAATGTAAATTAAATAATAAAAACTGTTTGCATTTTAATTCGAAATTTTCGGTTTAATATTAAGAGTTATTAAGTTACGAATGCGTTATAAAGAAAAAAATATGTGTTGGGATTTAAAAGTTCACTGACACTGATACTAAACTAGATATTATGTACATATTTACATACTTATATCCATTTTAAATATTTCTTTTTAATAACTCGTTTAACACAACTTTAAATATGGAAATAAATATTTGACAGTCGAGTGATTTTAATAAGCTTACTTTTAAATTATGGCATGTTCACATTTCTACGCCTCTCCAATGGCTTGCAGCCAACACCTGATTTAGCAAATAAATTTGATTTGGCTAAGCTAATTGCCAGTAAAACTATATATTGGTATATAAGTATATATATCTTTGTATGTACATACATACATATATAAATATTTGTATAAAAATGCGTATTGCAGTTAGTGGTCATACGTAGAGGTATCTTGCAACCTTGCAACCTTGCAACAAACCATTTACGATCGCAATCACGCCTGCATTCACATGCGTCAAATGCCATAAAAGAGCTATGGAATTTCGTTGTGAAGCCAGTGCGCACAACCTGAGTGTACATTAAGGTGGGCCAAAAAAAAAAGTTAAAACCTAACAAAACATTGTGGAACATTGCTATTTTTACGCCATTTTTCGTACAACAATATCCGATTTTTTATTGAAAACAGACCTCATTTAGTGGCGGCTTAAAGCTTAGTTGTATGTTCACATGAATTTACAAAAATTAATTTCTAGTTAATGAGCGCTACTTTTGGTGCTCCTCGAAACAGTTGTTTTTGCCTTTCATCCTTGGTATGCGTTTGGTTATATTTGTGAATCAAAGAAAAGTCCCTTTCAGTTATGTTTTTAAAGTTACCCGCTCATAAAAGAAAGCGAAGCCGACCAAGTGTTCGGAAAGAAACCAAAGATGTATAGAAAAAGCGGTAAAAGCTGTTTTGCCAATATCAATTTTTGGATAAATTCTTAAAAGGCGTGGAAGTTGGATGTCACAGTATGTTCCAAGGGGACACTCGTTCCAGTATTTAGCATACACAAGGCTAACAAAAAAGCCATATTTTTAAACTTTTCCTTTTTTTCTACGATGAGCTGAAACTGATGTTTAAAAATGTTTTTTTTTTTATCAATATAACGATTTGCCTAACCATCGAGCATCAGAACAAGATCCAGGAGGTGAAATGGTTTTTTTTAACAAATTCTCCACCAGTAAACTAAAATGATATATGTATGTAAACTATGTTATTGTTTTTATAATGCATTTATTAAATATTCTAACATTTCTTGTCTCGATTCATTCATGGTGACGTCCGGTAACAGGTCATCCCCTCCGGAAACATACGAAGATTTATCAAGTGATGACCTCTGACGCATTGAGTGACCAGTAACCCTGAATATATTAAGCTGAAACTTCCAGTGTGAATGAATTGCGAGTTTGGGTGAACACCTTTTTTTCCAATACAATTTTGGACCACCTTAATGGGCGTGCATATTGCAAGTGCGTCTACGCATATTTCTACATATACATACATATGTATGTATATGTACATATAAGTGCGTAGGTATGTATGCACGAATCCAAACGCGTGTGGCATTTTTGCACAGCTTGTACGTTAGCACTGCACCATGCCAAAAATGTCTTGATATCACGTGCTTCACGACGCGCCTGCGCAATGCAAACCACAATTTATTAGCTGCATATTTTTTATGTTTAAGTCCGCTGTTGTTGATTTAATTCACTGCTACGTTACGTTGTCACAATCGTAGACGTTAATCTGTGGATAAGTTGTTGGGCATTTAACAGGAGTTGCCATACAGGTTTATGAGGGTTTAAGCTTTTTTCTATTTTTCGAAGATCTATTATATTCGCGTAAAATATTTTTATGTTAGTTTAATTGCAGTTGTAATGCTGCGTTGCAAGTTTTTAAATACGCTCACATACATACTACATATCTACTTAAGTAAGCACATACATATATACATTAGGGGGGGTCAAAAGTTCATGTGGGAAAAATAAAGTCTGAATTTAAATGCTCTCATCCCCATAGGAATTTTTTATAACGGAAAAATATACCCCCGTTTTTTCGAAACAAAAAAATTATTGCAAGTCGCGCACTCAAAGTTTTTCATGTATTGTATATGGAAAAAAATTGTTTCGTGGAAATGGTATAAAATTCTAAAAAAATCGTATATTTCAATCGGGAAATTCTTATTCTTTTCAGGATACTTCCAATAATAATACCAAATTGTTTATTTCACCATTTTTTAATACTATCGATTTTTGTGGGCACCCCCAATGCATTTTTTTTTTAGTGGGCTAATAAAAATGTCGGCCACTGTGGGGTAGTGGAAAGCAGTGCGCGCTTCCAGTCCGCAGCGCCTGGGTTCAAGCCTGGACCATGACAAACAACTTCTAATAAAAATACAATCGCCGTTCGGAGTCGGCGTAAAACGGTAGGTTCCTACGCTTTGTGTTGACATCATCAAGGCGCACGCCACAAATCGGAGGAGAAGCACGGCCAAACACTAACATATGTGTAAGCGCCAATCTATTATTATTACTATAAAAATAGTTATTATTAAAAAATGGTTAGGGAAATCATTTCGAGAAGTCTTCTAAAGAGACACAAAGTTTTCCGATCGAAAAATATTGATCTTTAAGAACTCTATAACATTTCTACGAAAAATCATTTTTTTTTAAGTACATGGAAAGCTTTGAGTGACTTCTAAATATTTTTTTATTTAAAAAAACAGGGGTATACATTTTCTGTATGTAATCATCCTAGGGGGTGAGAGCATTCAAATTCCGACTTTGCTTTTTTTACCACCCTAATATACACATATTCATACATAGGTATGTGTATCCATTAGAGTTACTGGGAAAATTTGTATCCACATAGGTAGATATGTATGTATGTTTCAATGGAAAAGCGAAAGGGTTATGATTTGCGATTGTTGACGCAGGCAGATTTTATTTCTATGTAGTACCTGGCTTAACAAACTGTGCTTAGTCTATGTTGCAAAGCGTTTGTGTATTAAATGCGTATATATGTACTTAACGACGAGTACTGTGTATTTGCTACACTGCATCGACCATTTGCGCATTCGACACTGGAAAACCCTAAGATTCTTCAGAGATTTCGGTATGAATGAAATCCATTAGAAATTTCCAAATCTATTGTGCCGCGAATGCGCCATACGAATTCCCGCATCTCTTGGAAATTCTGCGAAGTCTATTTATTTTGCCACTAACAACTGGTTGGGACTTTCAGGCAAGCGGCTCGCTTTGTTTTTAATTTGCGCGATCGTTGAGGTATTTAGCTGGATATTTCACTACCCATTTTTATTATTATTTTAAATACCAAAGCATCTTCAGCAATCAGCGAAATTTTAGGTGAACGGTACATTTAATAACATGTTTTCGTCGTCTTCTTTTACATATGTCTTGTCGATTTCAGCTGGGAGCAGGAAGCTTGGCAAATTGCTCCTTTTCTTATGCGAAGTTGCATTGGTTGTTCGTACCAAGTGTTTACAGGCCCGTACTACGCGAGCGCCGTCCAAGCCAGCGCAATCGTTCTATTTTAATGAGCTCATATATTTCCATGTCGTTAAAAGCACCTACAGTTTGTTATTCCATTATCTTCGGAGCCCGCCGCCCTCGCAGACAGGATCGTAGACATTGCATAAAATAGTTCTCTCGAAAGCTTCCAAAGCGTTCTCTTCCATGTTTGACATCGTCTACGTTTCTGCGTCATATAAAACGGCGGAAATGATGAGATATTTGTAGTGTGTGATATTCGTTCGACGAGAGAGGTATCTGCTTTTCAATTGCCTACCGAACCCAAATATGCACATTTTGGGAAGAGTTATCTATTCTCAGTTTATTCTCTTGGCTGATATAGATGTTGTTAGTGTAATGAACTTATTATTATTTATTTATCGCCATATTGGGTAAGCCATTTTGAATTTTTCCAACCTCACCTCAGTTTCAAGCGAGCTATACTTTTGGCCGCCATACTAGATTCGCTATTAGGTTCTTTCCCGCACGCAACGCGGGATCCCGCCGTTGCCCAAAATAGCCCAGAAATCATTCCCGTACTCAACAAAATGGATAATAGAGAGCGAATATTGGAACGTATTGGATCGTAAGTGTCTTCTTCTTCCTGCCCGAAACAGCCCGGACTTTTTCTCCGGGTAAAAGTGGATAAAGTGTCAAAGTGCATATCAGCTGTTTTGTGTTTACATGTTGTCTGCATTTACTTGGTGCTTTTAAGGAATAGTGAATGTATTTTAAATCCTTATATACTTAAAATCAAATTTGTGAAAAAAAAATTCAATTTCCAAGAGTTTGCATTTAATTGACAAAAACAAAAACAACGCGAATCAGCTGTTTCTCAAATTCTGGGCACTAAATGTGTTTTTTTGCGTTCCTGTACTTCTGAATTATGTTCCATTTTGGAGAGCAAACTTTTCGCTTATTCTCTTATTACCGGATCCGGGCCAGATTGTTAGGGAAAGAACCTATTGTCATTCGCTTCCCGTACATCGCTATGTTCGGCACGTTTCCGGTCGTAATCGAATCAGCGTGCAAAAAAAAAAATGTTCATACAAAAGTTGTAGAGAATGGCATTTAAATAGGCTACGTATTCTCGACCGTGAAAACGTAAGAATTTTTCACAAATTTTCCTAATTATGTACAAAAAAATTTTTTTTTTAAGCTTCTGTATAAAAAATGCGGGAAATTAAATTCTCTGCAAATTTTTATTCAATAATATTTTACGAAAATTTCAAAATAAGCTTGTAAATCACAGAAAACACTAAAAAAAAAAAAATCCAAGAAATGCCGGAATGTTGACATATGAAATTTAGGTGCAAGAGTGTACATTAGGGTGATCCAAAAATGCATGTGGGGGGGGGGGGGGAAATGAAAGTCAGAATTTTTATTCTCTCATCCCTTAAGATTGTTCTATACCGAAAGTAATATACCCCTATTTTTTTTTTTTTTGGGAAAAACCCACTTTTCGTAGAAATGCTATGGAATTCTTGAAAATCAATCTGCCTTATCCTGAGTTTCACGCGAAAATTTTAAGTCGGCCCATAGTAAATACATGGAAACCAAAAGTGAAAAGTGAACCGGTTCCGGGAAAATGAAACTTATGATAAGGCTGAATATTTCTACGGACAGGGTTTATCCATATAAAATACATAAAAAAATGGTTAGACAAATAATTGGTTATTATTATTGGGAATCTCCTGAAGAAAAATAGAGATTTTCGATTATAAAATATTGTAGAATTCCATACCATTTCAAAGAAAAGTTTTTTTCCACATATAAAATACATGGAAAACTTTGAGCGACCTCTAAACACTTTTTGATTTCAAAATAAAAAATAGGGTTATAGAACATGCGCATGGAGTGAGAGCATTAAGATTCCGACTATACTTTTTTTACTACCCTACTGTGCATCCATGATCTACATGTCATGCTTTTTTTTTTCTTCGTACCAATTTGATCTTTTTTTTTCTGGGCTAAAAAACTCGAAAGTCGTAAGGCCGAATTTCCACTAGGCATTGAAAGGTCAACATTTTGAGGAATTTAATGACTATTTTTTTAACGCCCAAGTTTGCCATTACAATTTTTGCCATTTAATGCCTAGTGGAAATCCAGCATAATGCCCAACTTTGTCATTAATGCCACTAGGCATTAAATGGCAAAAATGACAAAGTCGAACATTAAGCAATAATTGTGTCATTACATTAAAAATTAGTCATTGAGTTCATTTCCACATGGCATTTTTCTAAATGACATACATTTTATGTCATTTCAATGTCTGGTGGAAATTCGGCATAAGACTACAGACTAGACTAAACTTAAATATCAAAGTAAGTACATATATACAAAATATATTCTGTCATATCCTGAGTATCGCCTGAAAAAAAAATTCACCCGAAAATTTGTCATCCGCCCATCGTAAAACCATGGAAACCAAGAGTGAAAACTGAACCGGTTAAGGAAAATGAAACCCCTTATCCTGGGATTGTGTAATTTCACTTCTCAACTTTGAGAAAATACCCTAAAGGAGAAATGCATTTGGCAAAGTTGTTTTGATATTTTGTTTTTGAAGCCAATAAAAAATAAGCGATAAAAGGCTTACAATGTCTACGCAAAAGTTCACAAACCTACGTCTTAACCGGGAAAAAAAATTATTAATTAAGATTTAGTAATTTCGTTTTTTTATTAACTTTTAAACAGCGAGCAGATCGCTTTAGAAAACTTGTTCATTGTAAAACTATACAAGTGACTATATTTACAACACCATTTTCTTCAATTCATTGCCCTCTCTCTTAGGTGGTTTAAATAACATTTTGCTTAAGTTGATGTTGTATTGTTGCTGATGGCCATGTATGACACTATCCATAATTTTATGGTAATTGTGAAATTACATTTTTGTTTAATTTTGTTGGACTTAAGTTGACCAACTTGGCTATCGCCAATTAAAGCCTGTCTTGATCGCTGCAGGTATGAATGTATGTACATATGTATGTAGGCCTGTCTGTTATTTTCTTTAATTGCTAAGTAAACTAAGCTGTCAAATATTTTTCGAAATTGCAATTTACCTTCCGTTGTACAAAACATGTTAATACTGTTTCCTTATTTTCTATTAACTATGCCTTTGATTTTCAAATCGCCAAGCACAGTCAACACATACGAAGCTTGGGGCCAAATATAATAAAATGGCGGTTTTTTTTTTGAAATATCTTCGGAATTTCAAACACATGATTAGTTCCAAAACTTATTAAAAAGTTCAATGCAATCTAAAATACAAATATGGAAACCAAATGAATAAGAAGATTCTGAAGAATTTAAAATAATTAAAATTTGTTGGATCACAAAAACGAGTAGGTATTTAAAATGCTCTTTTAATTACTTTTACTTTTTTTAAGCTAATAAACTTAAAAATATGTACATATATATGTATATTAGTCTTTAACATAAATTTTTTCAAAAATAATCATTACAAAATTTCAAGGATAATATTATCAGCACCTGCTCGTCCTTATGCATCAGAAGAATTTAAAAGAATTTAAAAGAATTTAAAATAATTAAAATTTGTTGGATCACAAAAACGAGTAGGTATTTAAAATGCTCTTTTAATTACTTTTACTTTTTTTAAGCTAATAAACTTAAAAATATGTACATATATATGTATATTAGTCTTTAACATAAATTTTTTCAAAAATAATCATTACAAAATTTCAAGGATAATATTATCAGCACCTGCTCGTCCTTATGCATCAAAAAATTTAATCTGCTTTAATTCTAGAGAATTTTCTATACAATTTGATACCCGTACTGTTTTTCTACATTGGAGAGATTTTTTTTTATGATTTTGCGAATATATTGATTTTTTGCGTATCAAATTGACTGCTGCATGGTGTTATGAAACGATAAAACGAATCGATAACAGACCCGATAGTTAGGTCGATAACAATATCGATAACCATATTTGCAACTTACACATACATAATATGTACATATATTATGTATAGTTCATACATAGATAACTTAAGCAATGTCGATAATGGTAAAAGTTATCGAAACCAAACGGACAAAGACAAACCTTATCGACAACAATTATGCGTTGATTCGAAAGCCCCAAGTCTCCAGGTTTAGGTGGGCGTAGGGTTTAGACTCGTCACCAAGAAACCGTTTTCGATGGAAACTTTCAAGAAGGAAGGCCAATATTTTATCTACGCTGAGAAAAATAAAATAAACGACATCAAATAAAAACAAACATGATTTTGCGCCAAACAACCTTTTTTTAATTTGAATGGTTTTATTTTTGGAGATTTTTTCGTTTGAACACGATTTCGTTGTGCACTTCACAGATGCTTTATCATAATTAAGAAAACCCAAAAATAAAATGTTAAAATTATATGTTCCGCTCACTGAGATTTAACCCTGTACGCACTCAGCTACAAGCACAACATGTATGTAAGTGTACCTTCAAATGTTCGATTTGAATCAAGACAAATTACGCGGCTAATACATTTGTACAAATTTGTTTTTGCTATTAATAGAGTGGCGTTGTTTGGAAATGTTTTATCGGCCCGAACTCATTCTCTACAAAAATTTATAGACAACACCTTGTGTTTCAATTTGTTTCAAAAAGACTTTCTGTTCAAAAATTTCGAATCACTAACATAAAAAACCAAAAATGACGCTGTTCGATAAAACCAGCCCCGCAGAAAAAAATTATCAATTGATTAAAATAACCAACTTCTAATTAGGTTTTTTGGGGGGTTCGATAAATAACTAACTTTTAATTAGCTATGACTTAACTAACTTTAAGTAAGTTTTAAAGTCGTGCAAGAAGCATGCAGATGTTATCGGGAGTTTGTTTTCTTTACAAGTTTTTTTTTTTTTAATATCCTCACAAAAATAACTTTCAATACACTTTTTTTCTGAACTTCGCAGATTCTTTTTCGTATTCATGACAAAATATATATATATTTTTTATTGATATTTTATGTCTAAAAGTAGTTAGCTACAAGTTAGTTGACATCTAATGCAGAGGAAACCAGTTTCACTATTTTACGGCTATCGCCCTTCAAAAGTAGTTAGTTACAGCCAAAGGAAATAGTTAATAAATAGTTACCACTAGTCGAATGGTAGTTAATTAATAGTTAGCTACAAACTAGCTCCATCTCCCGCAGGGATGTTACTTTTTTCTTGGTTTATATTTGTTGTAAAAAGTAAATGGGGCTATTTTCGAATGACTGTTTTTTGTAACCAATATATGATTAAACATTTTAAATTGCAAACCACTAAACTTCAAATTTCACAATTGCCACATGCGTACACATACATATGTGTGTATCTGTATTTTATATATTTTACATGCGCTTAAATTTACTTTTTTAAGTATTTTGTGTAATAAAAGCGTACTTTATTTTCTACCATTTAAATCCGCATTAATTTTCGCTGCCATTAAACTTGTTCTATTTTTTTTGTTTTGCAGATCAAAATCGTGGTATTGGCAGTGCGTCTAGCAAAAATGCCAAACACACAGATACGCCAACGGAATTGCATGAAATCAACCACAATAACAATAACAGCATCACAACCACAACAATTACAAATGGTACAACAACAACGCGCACAAATTCACAAACCCCATCGCCTATCTTAGGACACCATGGCAAGAAGACGACAACGGGGACGACAGCTGCCGCCACCAATGCTACGGTGGGTGGAACGTTGCTGGAAAAGGTGAGTAGGAAGGTGATTCTTAGAAAAATTATCCATTATCCATGGCTTCTTACAATGTCCCTTTTCTGAACATAGAAAACACAATCGAAGCTGCTGGCGGCGACCCGTGGTAAAACGCTGCTACAAAAATCACATCAGCAACAACGCTCCGCGGAGGATACACCTGTTGCTGCGAGTGGCGGAGTTGCCGAGCGGCTAGACGCTATTGAACTGCAGCGGTTGAAATATCTGAATCGCCATTCATGTAATGGTCGACTGGACTATGAGGCTATTGAACGGCACCTGGAACAGACGGAATTGCAGGAAGAGCAGCGAAACAAAAGCATTGAAGCGCTGGGCGTGTTGCTGCAGTATGCGGTGTTTGATGTAAGTACGCGATGATGGTACATACGGCGTACATATGTATGTACGTGTGTGTGTGTGTGTGTGTGTGTGTAGGTATTTTTGGTAAACTCAAAGAAAAACCAAACAAAACTTCTGTTAAATACGTATTTGTACATCTGTGTGTAAGTAAGCGAATGTCCTTTGAAAAGTTCGCGTTAATTTACTACTTCGAAAGGTAATTTTTTCGCTTTAAAAGAACAATGTTATTTACGACTAGTCTAACACACATAAATCAAGGTTCAGGTGACAAAAGCAACGTATTCAGACATACAAATATGCAGACGTGCGACGTGCATTAAAACATGAAAATTCAGGAACATTCGCGCTTTGCGAATTTTCAAGATTCACAGCTGAATGCATTGCAGTGCAGGTACAGACAAAGGTAGTTAATTATTTTTGCCTGTATGCAAAAAAAAAAAGTAAGAGAGAGGTAATTTTGTGACGCTCGATGGATGGCTGGCGCCAGACAAAATTAATACAAATTAAAGCAGTTTTGCAGATTGTATTAGTTAGAATGGTAGAATAATTATTTGGCTAAATAGCTGGAATATCTGTGAGTACCTTAATCGTTTTTTTCCACAAATCATGCCTCAGCATAATGAGTTAGCATACATAAATTTGTATGTATGTACATACATGCGTACATATGTTTCAATTATTGCTAATGAACGAGCAATATTCAAAAGCGAGTTTCTGGCTAATGCTAATTTGGAATCTGTAAATGAGCTTTAAAGGCCGGTCCACATAGAACTTTAACGTTGGCGTTGATTAACAGCTGACTATGAATACACACAATTATATGGGCATGTCCACATATCAACGGCAACGCCAACGCCAAAGTTAACGCTCACAAAAAGATGGGCATCTCTCATCTTTTTGCGCGCGTTGTCAATCAGCTGTGGCAAATAAATAAAATTATGTGAAATATTTTTAATTTTTAATCAAATGTAGGTAAGAAATATAATTTTTCATGCAATTATTGATATGAAATATTAATTTATCTGTCATTAGTATGTAAATCTAGTGCTCAAGGCATTCGCTGCCAAGCGTTCATTGTAGCAAGCTTACTTTTAACGTGCGTTCTGTCAAACTTAGGCCAACGCCAAAGCCAACGCGAAAGTTCTATGCGGACCGGCCTTAAGTGTAGTGTCATATATGAACGAGTCGAGCAAATTAAAGGTTAGAAACCTACGTTTCTAGCAGTAACTTGCTGCACTACACATAAATAAATCAGCAACAATACCGATCACTGCTAGCTAAAGCTGATTTTCAACAAAAATTGTTTAGACTGCAGTAGTTCGGGATCTGAAGACTCAATTTACATATATCTGTGTACATTGACGCATCCAACTCGAAGTCATCAAAGGCGTCTGTGTTGAGGCATTTGACATGTCAAGCAACCGTATCATTGTAAAGGCTAGTACATATGCGGCTCTCAAGAAAACGGTCAAGAAAAAAATTCCATTATTTCGTGGGTGTGTGTCCGAGAAATTTTGCCATCTGATACTTCACAGCCTGTTGCCTCACTTTTTCCTCAAGAAATAATGGAACGGGCATATATTTCTGTTGCAAAAATGGGTTGCCTTGTGCTCCTTTTCTCGCTTTAAAAAACTTTAGAAAACCCTAGTAGAAGACGTAGCAAATTTCGGCGTCATGCCTTAAGGAAGTTTGACTGAAGAAAATTTCTTAGCCATTTCGTGACGATACGTAATTTTATAGGTATGGAGGTTTTGCTTTTCTTGAGAGCTGCATACTAGCCACAATGTCTTTCCGGTCGAAGTAGCGACGATGTGTACAAGAAGCTTTTGATACTAGATAACCACTACCTATGGATATAACAAAAAAGATTAAGAAATTTACACCAAATTAAAACAGCTACCCTAGAAGCACTTGATGCCATTATAATTAAATCCCGGCTGGAATAGGTTAGATAGTCTCCTGATCAGCACGTTAAACCAATGAAAAAAATTCTTCAGACACAAAAATTATATCATCATCAGGGCTGCCAAAAATATATATAAATTGATCAAATATGCCCTTAAATATGCTAAATCATCGGACTTTTATTTAATTTTTTTTTAATATTTGTATGCACTCATTTCGGAAATAGAATACAAATTTACATGCTTATTAAGTAACACGGGCCAGCAGAATTTAAAAAAATGTTTGCGGCACGGAAAGCGAACCCTGCTTCTTGTAGGATTTTTTCCGTAGATCAGAATCTGAAATATTAGATTGGCTCCAGTTTTTGTGATATTTTGACTTAAGTGGCAAAATACTCATTTTTGGCATTTGCTAGACTTCTACAATGGACTAACGGGTACTGGTAGAATATTTTGAATAAGAAGTAAATAAAGCTAAACATTGCTCTTTTAGCACAAAAGGTAATAATTTGACTTTTATAAACATGAGTTACAAAAACTAAGTTTAAAAAAATATACTTACACAGCGAGTAGTTATAAAATGAAATTTTGTCAGTTATTTTAAAAATTTTAAAGTAGAATTATGCGGAAATTTTCGACCTTTTGCTTAAATGTGCATTTGAAAAACTTTTCAAAAATAAATACTACCATAAAGTCTTTTATCCTTCGGGATAAAAGAACAGGCTTAAAGCTTTATTCAAAACATTCCATAATGCATTGTTTTTAGAATATAACGGTTCAAAGTATGCTAATAATTCGTTTTTTTTTTAGACCTTTAAGTCAAAATATCTCAAAAACTACAGCCAATCTGAAATTTCTAAGGTCAGAATCTGATTTTGCGTACAAAAATTTATAGCATCAGCTTTTATTGACTCTGCGGTAAAATTTTCGTGGCCAGTCTTATCAATCGAAAAATACCTCTCTGTTTATATTAAGTTATTGAATAATTCTAAAAACTACCTTCCCTATCTGTAAACTTAAATAGTTGGATAACATTTAAATAAACTTATTCTGCGAGGGAGTACTTCGACGGATATTCGCTCCTAGTTACGAAGACAGTAAACAACAGCGTGCAACAAAAACCAAAAAATTTCAAAACACACGAAACAATCAATTGACTCAGAAAAATATTGGCCAAGGATTTTTTAAAAGAACTTTGAAATTTCAAAGACACGATTAATTTAAAAAGTTGCTAAAAAGTTAGTGTAATTCTATATTGGACAGTATCGGTACCGTTGAAGGCGGTCGCTGTGAGTTAGACGTGCGCAGTACCATTCTGCAGGGCCCGGGTTCGAGCCTATTTTCCGAAAACATAAAAAATGCAACCCTGCAAGTGTATTTCTGCCTTGAAAATAATACGGTTTTCGCATGAGGCAACTTTTAGTTGAAATCAAAAATCGCCTGGCGTGAACGGCCTTTCAACGAATCTTTTCCAATGAAGTTGGGGGCAGCCAATACAAGCAACCAAAATAGCAACTAAGCCTGCACCTCGTCCTAATAACTATTTCACTAAGAAAATAAAGGACTCAGTTTACTATCTCTCAAAAATAAAAGGACTTTTAGTTTTGAGCTTCAAATGATCCTATATATTTTATTCGCATAAATCCATTTCTACAGTCAATGGAAACACCCACTTTCACACATTAAACTGGTTATTATCTAGATTTCCATACATACATATGTATGTATATACACGTCATTCGGTTAACACCATTTACATATTTGGGATACACCGATAGCGATAAGTCTTTACATACTATGCAAAAATAAAAATCTTTCTACAGCATAGGAAAAACTTTTCCTTTTTTCTTCAACCTAAAGTGCCCAGCCTTTCATTAAGTGTAGATAAGACGACTAAAACTTGAACTCGCTTCACGTAAGAAAATATCTTACTTTGTGTAGTCAGCATCTATGCATAAATGGTATTTTCATTCCAAATTTTCATAAACAGCTGAGCTAATAAACGAGACGGTAGTCTCGCCGATCTATTGTCCTTCCATCATATTTTGGCTAAACGCATATTTAGAAAATTTAGTACCTGCAGCCTGCTGAATGCCAAATGCTGAGTAAACATCCAAAGACATTCTCCAAACAGGCGCACTGTAATTAACAAAGGACGTTTACCTGCTGAGTTTAGTCGCTAAGCGAGCACCTATATAAGACCGAGGACATGCATAGCGTTAGTTAGTATACTTTGAAAATGCAAAGCGTTTGAAGTGAATTTTTGAGCAGCTGTCAAATTTTAAGGAATTTTTGTTTAAATATTTAACTAACAAAGAAAAAAAACACGATGTTTGGAAGGTTTTTGGGTATGAAGAAGAAGAAAAAGCTACTTAATCCCACTGAATTGGGTGGTAAAAGGAAAAGAAGTAGGCTTAGCTCTGATGCATTCGCGGATTATGATGATGATATAATGAAAATGACAACGGTGAGCTTAGTAACTGCTGTATAAATTGATTTGTCGAATTATTTGAATCATAAAAATAATAAATTAATTATCTTTTAATCCTCTCTCGCAGTTGGATGCATTCTCATGTCCGAAGGTAAAAGCGGAGAAAAACCAAATTGAAGATTATTTAACTACTACGCTTAAGCTACTGGATGAAGCAAAATCTACTTGCACACAACTACAGGATCAGCTATGCGACAAAGAGGGTTATTATCTGCAGCGAGAAGAAGATCTACAGGCGTTGCATCGCTGCGAGATGGAGAAAGGTAATTCGCCACCTGCATGCACAGTTTCTCCGCGGAGTGGCTTGCTAAACTTTTCAAATCTCTTTTCTCTCCAGCACAAGCCAATCTCGCCGATTATCAAGCCTTTGCACAGGAGAAAGTCGCAGCACTCGAATCACAACTGGAGGCAAGAGCTGCGGAACAAAAGCGTACGCTCGACTCGTATCGACTGGAATTGGACAATAAACTCGCACAGAAACAACACCAACTTGTGGAAGCCGCAGAACGTGAGCAAACATTAAAAGAACGTTTCAGCGCGCTGGAGATTTCCGAGCAAAAATTACGTGATAAGCTGACTAGCACTGAAAATTCATACACTACGCGCTTACAAGCTGCCGCAGAACGTGAGAATCAGTTGAATGAGCGCATAAAAACGCTAACCAAGGAACTCGAATCGTTGCGAACCTCCAAAGAGTATAGGGAGCGCGAGCTGCGCGATAAATTGAATCTATCGCAGGATGAAATTTCAGTCTTGCGTTCATCACAGCACAGCTTCAACGAGAGCTTGGATCGCAGCAGTGGCATTAGTTCGCCGCGCAATTCGAGCACTTCGGAGCTGGCGCGACTGCAAAGTGAAGCGGATAGTTTACATTGCGTTTTGGAGTTGAAGCAGAAAGAGATATCGAAGTTGGCCAAACAGAATGAGGAGCTGTTGCGCGATGCAGAAGAACGTGCTGTGCTGCAGGGCAGAATATCATTGCTTGAATCAAGCAACGAAATGCTAAGGTCGGAGCTGCAAATCAAATCGGAGAAGGAGAAGTAAGTAACGCTAAACCAAAAACTGAGGCATACGCAGTCGTTAATTTGAATTAACCTAATGACTATTTTTTATCTTTACTTTACAGGGACTTCCTACGCCAACTCGACGACAAGCAAAAGGCTTACAACCACGAAATGGTAAAACGCAAACGCCTTAGCTATGACAACGAGGCCCTACAATGGCAGCTCAAACAGCGCTCCGAACAGCTACATATTGTTGAAACTAAATTACACGAGCTCTCCGCTGTGGAATCCAGTAACGCCAGTATTCAATCTAGTCTTGGTTCACTGAATCGTTCTCAGCTAATGAACGGCTCCTCGCTGGTCAACATACAAATGGACGACATCTCCCCACCCACATCGCCGATCGTCAAAGGTGTAATTGAGAAGCCCGATTCCGTATCGTGGGTGCTTGAAATGGACGATGACACACCCGAAGCAGCCGCTTCAAAGATGGTAAAACGTGCTGGCTCATTCCGTTCGGTCGAGCGCAGCCCTTCGACGCGCCGTCAATTGCCCGGTTGTGCTAGCGCCATGAACACATCACTGAACTGTGTCGGCAGTGCAGCAACATATAGCAATGGCAATGGCACTGCCGGGCCCAATCCACTCTCGCAGTCAATGTCCGCCACTTCAGTGATACGACCACATTCCAGCGATGTGCGCACCGAGTTCAGTAATCGTTCGCACTCGCGCATACGCTCCAAATCGGTGAGTGTAAAGGGCACCGAACCGGCGCAGGCCAGTGGAAGCGCTTCTAATACCGGCTCTGTAGGCACAAAAAGTGGCAAGAAGCTAATACGTCAGAACGCCAACTCGAGTGCACGCAAGCAGCATCAATTGGAGTTAATCAACTGGAAGGAGCCGATGAGTTCGAGTTCACCGCATCAGAATGCGGTACGGCCACGTACTTCTACGATGTGCTCAGAAGTCGCTGAAGAGCAGCACACACTGGCGGCTGGTGGACATGATGATTCGCTTTTTCAACGCACGTCAGTTTCAAGCACAACCAATCGAAAGCTCATCACGTGCGACACATCAAAATTGAATTCGGGTGAGCGCCTGGATATGCAATCGTTGCCCACACACACATCTGTGCATGATCTGAAGAAGAAATTCCATGAGATACAAGAATCTGCAGGCGAGGCAATGGTATCGGGCACCAACTCCGAGGACGAAGGTTGTTCCGCGTCGTCTGATGAAATTGTTTGCTCAGCCTCTACATCGTCGGCGACCACAGGTTCGACCTCGTCGCTAAAGAATTCACACATGTCGCTGGAAGAAGTGCTGCTATTGGATAAAATCAACAGCCTCAATGGCACACCGATGGAAGTGAGCTGGTCCGATGATCCAGAAGTATTTACTAACGGCTCAACGGTATGACAAGGAGTGCCGGAATTAGAAGAGCAAGATGAGGAAGAAGATAGCTTCTGAACCTAAATGTAAATTTGTGAAATTGCAATTTAGCTGGCGTTCAACATGATTTTACTGTCGAATCGTCTACAGGGAATATGCAACTAAAAAAGGAAAAATTTAATTTTATAAGGAAAGAAAAGCAAACAAAAAAATGTGAAAGCCAATGAGAGGTTGAATAAGTTGCGACTGTTCTACTGCGAAAGCACTTAAACTTCACCCGCTACCCGCTGAGGCGAGGAGAAGTATAAATGCTTTGTAGATGGAAGATCGCAACGAACGGAAGAGAACAGGCTGACCAAAATTATGTAATAGATACTATAAGCTGGAATTGGGCTCCATGTGACGCCACTGGTCAGTAAGCAATGCGCTTGAATAAACAAATACTTAAACTTATTTAATACTTAAACTTATTTAATTTATTTGAAAAAAAACGAGCAAACGTTATCGATTTATTTGTCATTTTGATTGCGTGTGCCACAAAGAGAGTAATAATAATAATAAAATAGAATCATAATTTCGCATTGTTATGAAATGCTCAGTAAAAACTTAATGGAAATCGGAGTTGTGTGTATATTATGGAAATAAGCAAGTAGGGAAATGTGAAAACTTTTGATCGAAAGCTTGAAGTGGAAGTTGGTTTTCCAGAAGTTTAGATATGGACAGCTTGTATGCAATGCCCTTACCTAGAATTAAAAAAACAATATAGATTCTGGTAGAAAGGCACGCCTAAGACTTAACGGTCATCAATGGCAGCTAAGTCTCAGATTTGTTATTAAATCAGAAACTACACTTTGTAAAAATTTGCTGATAGAGGGGATTGCGTGAAAGCCTTCGATATATTAAAGGTATTTTTCTGTGAAATCTATTATTTTCTCTGCTTCGAAATTATACTTTTTTGAGATTTTAGGAGACAAATTTGTCGCAAAAGCGGCATAAGAATTCCTCAAATATATATGTATGTACTAGGAGGATGCTGCTGTGGGTATTTGAAAATAAATAAATCTTAGCCGTTCTGGCAGCATAGACCAAACTGTCACTCAGGTTTGCGCTTTCAAAACTTTGTGTTCTTTAAGTTTGAAGATGGTCGTGCTAAGGCTCTGTAGCGGCAAGTGTAGTCCGGCTCATAAAGCAAATCATGTAAGACACTTAAATAACCTAAAAACGTTATCTTGAATATTGAAGGAAGAATTTTTCATAATTTCTATTTAATAAAGCTTAGGCTAATTTTCCTTCAACTGTTTGCAAGCTCTTGCTTGAAAATTGTGCTTTTGAGTTGATATTAGGGTTTTATATAAAACTTTTGGTCAAGCATCTGCCAAATATGTGCTTTCCAGTCTTCGGCGCCTAAGTTTTCAGAGAAAAATGTATAAGTGAACTAAACGAGTAGGCGTAAGTATCGTCTTCTTGAAAAAAAAAAAATTTATAAATGTTAATGCGAGGGTAGGAACTTAGAAACCATATTTTAAATTTCTTTTAGTAACTTCTCAATTTTTCTAAATTCAAGAGAGGGTGGTAATTCAAGTTTCACAAAAATCGTTGAATAACAAGTTACAAAATTTAAAATGGAATCGGCCCGTCTAATTCAATCTCAACTAGAAACTTTAGCGCCCGCAATGAAAGTCCATTAATAATACGGAACCTGAATAATGAGATCTTAATAAATATACATATGTATGAATAAATGTAGGCATGTGTATAGCATCAACGGATAATTGAAAGTATTTATGCAATGTGTTTTACTGTGTGAAAACACTACATACATACATTTTCAAAGACCAAGTGTGCTCAAGGCGTACGAAAAGCAAGTAAAAAAAGCAAATGAAAAAGAATATTTTAGCTTTAAAAAAGTTTATAATTTTTAATTTATTTCATGTTTATCGTATTTATTTAGTTTTAGTAAAAAAATGTGTACCTAAATATTAAGCTTATAATGAATATATTGTATAGTATTTAAATACCTTAAATTTTAAGTTCATTGATTTGTCAGCTATCGTCAGTTGGTTAGTCAGTCGAGACAGTCAGCGTGCCGGTCAGTCAGTCAATTGTGTCGCGTTAAGCTGAGTTGCTTTGATTAATTATATATCCAAGAATGTGCATTACAGTTACAAAAAAAAGAAGAAAAGAAACCAATATTAATTGTTTATTTGTTTTATAACTATACTTATGTCTGTACTATGTATGTAGGCTTACTTGAATGCATGAAGTATGTTAAAAAAAATTTAAAATATGTGTGTTAGCAATTATTACAAATTATTAAAAAAAAAATATGATAACTGAAGTCCCCAATATGAATAATAAATACATAATGCATAGTTTAACATGCTCTTCAACTCCTTGTTTTCAAAGTACCCATAAAGTAAAAAAACAAACAAACAAAAAAGTAACTTATGTACGCAAAAAATATAAATAAAAGCAACAGTGAAAAAATAAATATTCAATATATAAGTAAGTAACTGAAAGCGTCACAGTTAAAGAAAAAAAAACGAGTTGAAAATTTGCAAACTCAATATTTGAAAAAAAATAAAATAAAATGAGTTACACAAGCCCACAAAAGGAAAAGTAATCGCTGATTGTATGCATACGAAGTTGATTAAATTGCAAAAATTAAAATCATAAAACTTTTGAAGCATGGAAATTGTAAAATCTTGTAAGCCCACTTTTGGCAAACGATAATTTCGATTGCCATTGGGGCGTATGTATTTTCAAGCGAATGGAATGTCGGATAAGCATGAGTATAATTTTTGCGTTGGGATCATTGCATGGAGCGCAAATGCTGGAAAATTAAAAAAATATATAAATAAATATAATTACATGAACTGGATTGTTTCAAATTAATTAAATTTGTTTTGGTGTTAGTAATTATTTATTATGGAATTAGAAACACTACAGGTACAGTAATAAACAGCGCACGCATTTTGATGATCAAACAACTCTCTGAAGAAAAAAATGCTATATGTATATATTTCTCCAAGAAAATGTATTGCACCAAAAAATCTTACCACTTTATGTAACCAAAATTTTAGGCACAGTGGTAACGCTGTCAAAATTTATTCAGCAATTCAGCTATGGATTACTGGTATTGCATATTTTATGCGGTAGTATCTTGTTGCGAGCTCATGAGGTGGTAATAAAATTTACCGGTTACTAGCGAGCACAGAATGTGGAAAGGGTTTAAAAAATTAGAGAAATTTTATGTATGTATGAAATGTTTATTACCAATGCAGAATAGATAATGGTCATTTCAAAAACGAAAAATTCAGTATGGTTCATTAAAACGTGTGCCAGTACTTTGAGTAAAGGAAATACAACTAGGGACTCGATATCGAACCAAGAGTATGAATATGATACTCATTTAAAGTTTCGCTCTAAAAATATCGGGTATCTATCAATATCGGAATAAAAAGACTCGATATCTCAAATATTGATACCGAAATCCAAAAAAGTTTCTCTGAATATTGGTCTCGTATGCAGACCGCTGTGGTGTAGTGATTAGACTTGCGCAAACTTCTGAGTCTGACTTCTGCCATGAAAAACAGCTTCTCATAAAAATGTAACCGCCGTTCAGAGTCGGCGTAAAACTGTAGGGACCCCCTTTGTGGCACAATGTAAAAGCGCACGCGACTAATTGGAGGGGAAGCTCGGCCAAACACTAACATATTGTGTAAGCAACAATCTATTATTAGTTTTACACATAGAGATTAAGGTGTTGACTTAAAATCGAATCCTGACGGTAGTACAAATTTCTGCTCTTTAAAGCCCAATCTATATCGGAACGAATTGTTCAATGGATTCGTATACGGGATTAAGTGTAACTACTCTTTGTTTTAAGCTGAATAACGGTAAATTGCAAATATCTAAAAAACGTATCCATAGAAAAAATAATTAACTTCGTTTTCGCAATCACCGAGCGATTCGACGTAGTAATTGGACAGTGGAGTCTGGAGAACAAAAACAAAACTAAAATTTATGATCCAGTGCAATGACTTGAAGGTAATCAAGTTTTTTGGAGTTTAATTTTAATTCAAAAGGTCACAACAACTATAATTACATAAACAAATTAAACTAGTATTTAAAAGAACAAAAAAAAATATATGCAAAAAAACATCCTGGCAGTGGGATTCGAACCGACGACTTAGCGGCTTGCTAAATCCGCAATCCTGCAGCGGACACAGGGTGAACTAATTAAAGTACTAAAATTTAATTTTGGCATCACTTTTGGATTTTGGATAATAAAATTCCGGCAATAATTTAATTTTAGATGTAACCAGTTGCATGCATAAGCATAAATCAGTAGACATTCATTTTAAGCAATCCAGTAAAACATAGTTCGAATTTAAAACAACATTTTAACCCAGTTCGTGCTTGCTTATGATAAGTAGCTAATTTTGAAGAACATTCAAACAATAATAGACAAGCCATAAACTAAAAATATGTACATATGTATATGAATGTTCATATTTACATATACATACATACAGTGACTAAAACAAATCACCACATGTTGGTTTTTCTAATATTTGCAAAGTTGTTCCAGCTAAATTTTTATTTTTTTTTCTATAAAAATGCCGTCTAAGTTTTAACCAAAAAAATTAAATCACAGTTTAAATCTTTATACAAAATTTAGGAAAATTTAACAAATTTTCACCTTTTTAATCTGAATCTTTAGAATATTTTAGGGTATGCAGTTTTATAGCCCATACAAGTTTAGTCTAAGAAAGTGCAAGTTTCATACGGCCAAAAAAATCCGTTGATTTTTGAGAATTTTTTTGGTGATGGATTTTTGCACTTTTTTTCATATAAGCATGAATTTCTTAAGCAATAAATGCGCGAGACCACTAGCAACAAATGTAAAAAAAAAAATCAACGCAGGTTTTTGTAAATTGCACTTATACAAAAAAAAAAACGCAAAAGCAGTCTCAAAAAAAAATTCTTTAAAATCAACGCCGGTTGAAACTTTCACTTAATTAGACCAAACTTGTAAGGGCTATAAAATTGCATATTAAAAAATGTTCTAAATATTCAGATTAAAAAGTTGAAACTTTGATGAAAATGTGTTGAATTTTCCTAAATTTTGGTATTAAGTTTGAAACTGCGATTTACATGGTTTTGGTTAAAGCTTAGATGGTATTGTTGGGCAGTATCGATACCAAAAGTATTCAGAACTCGATTCTCAAAAGGATCGACAGCAACCGATTTTTAAAAGTATCGATACAGAGTAGTCCAAAGCACTCAGTATTCACAAAAGAACTCGAAAGAAAAGATTGTACTCAATTTGCAGTTTCATTAATTTTCAAGTACAACACTTGCATCCAGTTAGCAACTCATTTGACGTAATTTGGGATTCATAAATTTATTTGAATAAAATACTGCCAGCTTATGAGATTTCAACACTGAGTATTGAAATGTTACCAACATGTGTATATTTAACACCCAACACTAGCATTTTTATAGAAAAAAACAAAAAAATGTTCTCGAAAAATATTACGAATATTAAAAAAAGAAAAGATGTGGTCATTTGTTTCAGTCACTGTATGTACTTAGACACTTATATTTACAAGTAAAGATACAACAGCATTTAAATTTCGCTAATTCGCCGAGATAAATTCAGTAGCTATATATGTATTTACTAAGGCAATATATAAGTGTCACTAAGCTAATAGAGATCCAGATAGTAATCGAGTCGCATTGACTACACACTTCTCAAGTATTTCTCAAGAATGGCCGAAAAGTTTTTTCCAAGCGCTTTAGGTGAGTAAGGACAATTTTTGCAGGGCAGCGTTAATTTAACAATGTTCATACATATGTATGTATTAACAAAAATATGTAATACTTATAAAATAAAACAACACAAATTAAAAAATAAACTTTACTTAATGGTACTTTATTTTTGATTTCAGCTACAGCTTTGGTGTTATTTTCATTAGGATTTGCAGACTCGTTTATATTCACAAAACTGTTGACCAACATACTTAACCAAAAGTTATCTGCACTAAGCAATATTGCACTATTTGCACCAATTACAACTACGCCTCCAAATTATGCAGTAATAGGTCCTGCAAGTTCTGTGCTACAGCCTGGAGAAATGTCTACAGAGAATCCTGCACAAGGATCTGGAGGAAGTCCCACAACGGAGAGCAATGGTGGAACCTCTCCTCTATCAAACGCTCCACCGCCTTCCCCAATGGACGCTCCTCTGTCCGGTGCAGCAAATGCTCCACCTCCTGGTCAAGCAGATGCTCCCCCGCCTGATCCAATGGAGGCAGCAGCACCTGGTCCAACGAACGCTCTACCATCTGATGCACCAAACGCTCCACCGCCTTCCTTAATGGACGCTCCTCTGTCCGGTGCAGCAAATGCCCCACCTCCTGGTCCAGCAGATGCTCCCCCGCCTGATCCAATGGAGGCGGCACCACCTGGTCCAACGAACGCTCTACCATCTGATGCACCAAACGCTCCACCGCCTTCCTTAATGGACGCTCCTCTGTCCGGTGCAGCAAATGCTCCACCTCCTGGTCCAGCAGATGCTCCCCCGCCTGATCCAATGGAGGCAGCACCACCTGGTCCAGCAGACGGACCACCCGCATCTAAATAGGCAGTACAGGTATAGGCATATACATTAAATATTTCGTATGCATAATTTCAGGGTGCCGCCGATCTGCGTTGGTCGTTTAAATTTTCTTAAATATTCGTTATTCTCCATTTGGGATAAATTATGTAAATCTGTTCAACAACACCATTGCTTTCCGGTGGAGACGAACCATTGGTTTTAAATTTTTGTATCCAACCAGATGTGCAATTGATGTTACGGGTTAATAAAAACCAAATCTGTTTTATGTTAGTATTTATAAACATTTCTTTAATTCGACGAATAAAAGAAAAGCCCAAGAAATGGTCAAGAAAAATTTATTGAGCCAAATTTTCTTAAGCAGTACGAAGTTCTTAAGAAATTGTCTACGCTTTCTACTATGGCTTGCTAAATTTTGTTTGTAAATAGTAAAAGGCAACCTGGTTTTCAACGGAAATATATGTCCGTTCCATTATTTCGTAAGGAAAAAGTGAGACGGCGGGCTGTAGAATAACAGATGTCAAATCTCCTTGAACACTACTATTCACACGCACGAAATAATAGCAATTTATTGCTTGACCATTTGCCTAAAAGGTCTGTACTTAGCTTTATACATTGAAATAAGCAAAACAAGCATGATTGTTAAAATTAAGCTTGGAAACCCCGATTAAGTGAAATCAGCAATTTCAAGCAAAGGCATAAACTTTTCGGCCCTGGTTATTACCATACATTTATAAAAACTAGTGAACCCGCATGGCGTTAAGACGACAAAATTGAATTTAACTTTTTAAACAGGTGGAAACTCTAATCAAAATCCTTAATAACTATTCCAAATGTGTTAACTTTGGGCCGGTGAATACATCTCTAGTTAGTTTGATGGTGTATCAATTATGCAATGGCCGTAAAAGTGCGTACAAGGAAGGACATATATTTTTTGTTTAAACTTTGCAGCAACGATGTGCCTTCCTTGTTGTCGGAAGGTCAGGTAACCTTGATGATTTCACAGGGCGGAAGGTTGTTCTATCGTTCCTTGGCTACAAGAGTGGTATGATCTCTAACAAAAAATTTGTATCTAAAAAATGGCCATTGGTACACCTTATCTGCCCTTTTTAAGAAGAACTTGGATGGTAGTGTATTTATTTTCCCAACCAATCCTATTCATCTCGGTGTTTAGACACCCATAAGAGTTGAATCTATAACACTAGGGTGTCTTGTTCTATGACCGGCAGCAGCTAGTAATGAACTCGGAAGTGTATACATATGTGTGAGTCTAAAGCTCCTATGGCTACCTGACTGTCGGATAAGAAAATATAAGTCTTTGAGCAAGCCACTGAGGGGCCTACCTTAGTTTCGGTAGGTCCATGAGAAAGCATTTAGATCAATAGGAAGTAGATACCTTTAAAAGAGGCACAACGAAAAAAAATTACAAATTGGATAGATTTTTTTTGCATAAATCAATTCGCAGGATTTATCTCCAATTATGCATTAGGCATGTTCTTGTAACAATTGAGTTGAATCTGTACCATCCACAAGCAATTATATTTTTGGTTCTGATTTTTCAGTTATGCCTCTTTTGAATATGGTGGGAAATATGTAGATGCAATATCGCATTTAAAACATCTGAGGGCATGGAGAAAACGCACAACTGTAAACGATGACACTCTTATTTTTATCCCTTACATATATCCCTTAGCACTGTCAATTTCATGAGCGTAGGCCACCATACAAGAGTCCGTGGAGTATAACTGGATGGAAAAATGGAGTATATATCCGATGAATCATCCTCTAAGAGAATTCCTATTAATTCGCCCACTTCGATCAAGCTTTGACCCATCTGAGTACAATTTCACCTCCTCCAATCACTACTTCCTGTCCACTTATGCCTATAGGCGATGTGAGTTAAGAAATACCAGAATTTTGTGCAAACTTAACTTAAATGGAAACCAACAAAATAAAAATTATTTAAGTATAAAATTTCCAGTGTAGGTTCATCGACTTTTTTGGCTATATTTTTTTCAAATATGTATGTACATATGTACATATATTACTTGCACATACATACATATGTGTTAGTGTAAATACATACCCTGCAGTACGGGGGAGTGACTACAGGACTGCTGTATCGGTAGCTACCTGATAAACACCGTCAATTACCGACCGACTACTTGCAGTGTATTTCATCGACTACTTTTACAAGGCAATTTCCTAGGCGGTAGTCACCATCGGCTCTCTCTGCACTACCGGGAGTTACTAAAGTAGTTACTTGCGTGATTTATGGGCGCCCTCTGTCGTAGTTTTTCGCTATTCTACTTACGACTAGTTCGACTCTGCACTACCATGGTTAATAGAGTAGCTACTTACCTAGGAGTTGGTGCAGTAGCGGTTCAAAAGTGGCGATTGACTCCAGCAGTACTGGAGGGTTATTTCTTCTTACAACGCTTTTGTTTTTTCTTTGGCGTTGTAACCGCCTAAGCGATTTTGGCTGAGTTCAATAAGGCACGCTAGTCGTTTCTTACATAATAAGTAATTTCTGCCTCAATAATAACAAATTCCGAGCTTTTTGAAACTTTTAAACACGAATGTGACTAAGCATAATTATGAACTTAACATAATTCCCTGATATTGATAAGATCACTTTACGTCTATACTTCTCACATATTCATATCTAAACTGGAACCTAAGCAGAGAGAGTATGCATAAATATTTAGTTTTAGTTTTGATGCAAAGCTAACACTGTAAATACTTGTCACCTGGCTATGAAACTGATGTTAATTGTTGCATTTTTTGGTGAGCGCCATGGCGAGTGCTTTCAAAATAGTGACTCAATTATTATACCCGAGCGCACTTGTGCACAAGGGTATTATAACTTTTTTTTAATTATAAACATTCATATATGTATTTAGGTTTATTGAGTGGTCTCCGACAGTTACTTCGAAAACCTGGCGGAAAAATGATGCTTCGCTGAGATCGCAGCCGAAAATTTGTCATCCGCCCATAGTATTTAAAACCATGGAAACCAAAGTGAAAAGTGAACCGGTTCGGGGAAAATGAAACTCATGATAAGGCTGAATGATTTTGAAAATCAAAATAAGATGCAAAAAAATGTATAGTTTACAAAAATAAAAACTTGCTTTTATTACAGAGTGAACTAAAGAGTAAAAAATAATATATAGAAATACAGATTATTATTTAATTAAACTTTTAAGATCAACCTAAAATAGAATTAACGTGATTGACATTCAAATTAGTTTTACCGGAAAACAAAACGTGGGCGCTTGATATCAATTGTATTGAACTTTTAATTTTCAGTTTAGTAATATTGAATATTGTCAATAGCAGGACTATAAAATCTAAAGAGCACCTATTCTTTGTTTTCCGGTAAGATTAATTTTATTTTCAATTACTTTAATCCTGTTTTAGGTTGGTTTTTCAACTTTAATTAAATCAATTTAGGGAGCTTCCTACTCCTTTTAAACGAAATCTGCATTTATATAAATTATTTTTTTACTTTTTAGTTCACATTGCAATAAAAGCGAGTTTTTAGTTTTTTATAATATTATATTCAATTCAAATACGCCCGTATTAAAATGAAGCAGTTTTCACTGCACGGACGGCGTTTTGCACGTCTCGGATGCTTTTTCATATGTAATTAAGAAAGTATATGTATAGAAAGCATGTACATGTATTACCATCAGACGGGAGCATAAAATCAATTTTTTTTCTTCTTAATTACGAAAAATCATCTGTGCACTTCACAACCACTTATTTTATAACGTACATACTCAAATTTAAAACGAGTTGGTTTGGTGCTCTTTCATATGCGTTTTGTTTTTAATTTAGCACGTTACCGCAATACCGAAATACTCAAATAAAGGCATGGTTTAATGACATGCACCTCAGCTTGAGAGACGTAGTTAGGGCATAAGGCAAGATGCTTGTGAAGAGTAGCCGTCTGTTTGGTATACATATACCCTTGCTACGACGCCATGGTCAGTCTTGAAAACGTCAGTATTCTCCGGAATTTTTGAAAACCATGAAGCGCAGATGCACCGAAAGCTAATGAGCAGTCCTTCTCTCAGAGTAGATATATAGGTATACAAAAATCTTATTCTCAACATTCTCCGCAAGATGAGCAGTAGAGTCTCATTCTTGACTATAATGTCATAGGAGCCAGATCTAGAGGCGCCTTGTGACTCGCAGTTGATGTTGTTGATATCGATTCACTGATTCCCACGTTGATTAGTCCTTTGAGTGTACTGAGCTTAGCCAGCGCGGACCTAAACTTTGCTGCTTTCTTTCACTAAACTTCTTAGAGTTTAGCCCATTTTTTCTACACTAATTGGTGACTCTGTTCAGCGCATTTTTTGGGATGTCGCCTCTGTTTGCGATAACAAACCATCCACCCTGTGGTACACATTTCTTGGCTTCATGTTCTCCCTATTCACCAAACGAAGTTGCCTATAAGAGAGTAATGCGTGCTATAGAAAGCCTATCTACGTTCAGGCAGCAACCTACGGCTACCTCTTTGTTCCTCCAAAGGACTTTTAAATTTTCCTTGTGGAGAAAAGTGGGCGGTAGAAAGATAGGCACATCGACGTTTATCCCAGATGTTCTCAGAAGAAAACTAACTCTGGTATACTTGTTTATGATTATTTCAGCAGGAAAGGCGGAACGCTTTTGGATCGGTATGATCGGTATTGTCGACAGGTTGGTCAGTCACTTCTTGCCGTAGGGGTCCCCAAACATACTCTGACCAGAAAAATGGTATTAAAACGGGGAAAAGATGGCAAGGACCCTTTGGAGATGAATTGGGAAGATTCCATCTGCTCCAGGTACTTTGAAAGGCGACCAGGCTGATATAGCCCAATACCGCTTCTAACGATTCCCCAATCCCTTTCGCAGGCACGAAGCAAAGTGCTCATAAATACAAATAAAATATTTTCCTTTAATATTTTTTTCACATTAATAATAAAATTTATCAAAAAAAAAAAATTTTACATGCTTATGCATGAGCAATATAAAATTCTACACTCATAACAACTAATAAATGCATGCATTTTTCGCTGCAGCCAGTTTTTAATTCATATCTTCGATACTAATTTTGTTCTGTACTCCTTTTCGTACAATTCGGCGAGCTTGAATTTCTGTATTTTACCCGATGTAGTTTTCGGAAAATTCTTAATTTGTATCACATAACGTGGTATCTTAAAGTGTGCCAACTTTCCTTTAGCGAACGCCTTAATGTCCTCACGTGATACCTTCGCAGAGCTATCGTCCAATCGTACAAAGGCGCACAGTTCCTCACCGAAACGTTCACATGGAACACCAATCACCTGGAAATGGATTGATATTGAGTCAAGGAAAATGAAAACAAATTTACATATACAAACAACTGGGCATAGCCACATACATGAGTTTCACAAATTTGCGGATGTGTGTTTAGAAAATCCTCAATTTCTTTCGGAAATAAATTTTCTCCTCCACGTATGATCATCTCTTTCAGGCGTCCCACAATGCGACCGTAACCATCCTCTTGCAGAATAAATTGATCGCTGCAAGAGAATTTTTGAAAATAAAGCCGATTTTTTTTACCGCAACCATGAACCACTTACCCAGTTCTCAGCCATTTGTCACGTCCGATGGTCTCTTTCGTTTTCGTCTCATCATCATAGTAGCCCAGCATTGTAGCATAGCCACGCACGCAAAGTTCTCCACGCTCGCCGAAGGACACGGTTTTACCTTCAGCATCGATCACCTTGGCTTCAACATGATCCTGCAAATGGCCTACGGTATTTAAAATTTGCTCCATACTATCACCAGGACGCGATTGAAAAATCACTGCTGTGCTTTCAGTCATGCCGAAAACGGTACGCACGTGCTCCAAACCAAGCACATTCTTAATGTCGAGGAAGAGTTGTGGCGAGCATGGAGCTCCGCCGGTAACAGCCATTTTTGCGGTCTTCAATGGCAACTGCAACTCTCTCTGCTTCTTGATGAGATCCACATACATTGTGGGTGTGCCATGGATAACTGTGCATTTTTCGTCAACAATGGCGCGTAACGAGTCGGCCGGACTAAAACCGGCTGCTGGTAGAACCAAAGTGCTGCCATGAGTCATAGCGGCCATTATTGTGATGACCACACCGTACGCATGGAAAAGTGGAACCTGTACGCAGATGCGTGATGTGCTGTCCAGTTCATTACGATTACCTATGTGTATGCCGTTGTTAACGAAGTTGTAATGCGAAACTACTGCTGCCTTTGGCTGACCAGTTGTGCCAGAGGTAAACTGGATGTTGCACCCGCTATCAGGTACGATATGGCGTTGTAGCTTTGTGATAACCTCGCGCTCGGCTAGACTACTCAGGTTGAGTAATTCGTCATAACTTAGCGCGCCTTTCAAAGTGCTACCTGTGTCGACGATGACACGCTTTAGGTGAGGCAAGCTGGCGCTATTGATGCTTCCATCAACACTGTCTGGCAACTCTGGGCAAATACTTTTCATAATCTCATAGAAATTTTGAGTTTTAAATGTTTCAGGCATTATCACCGCTTTCACTTTAACCTTTTTTAAGCAGTAGTCGACTTCCGGACCTTGAAATGCTGGGTTTATGCCGACCTGAGTACATAATTAAAAGTTGAAAATATTTCAGTGGATTTATAGACTCTAGTGAGTTCTTCACCTACCGACACCAATCCGGCGCGTGCTATACCCAACATCGTCAGATACCAGTGTGCGTTATTTGGCGTCCAAATACCCACATGGTCGCCTTGTTTCAAGCCAAGCTTCAGCAAGCCGGCAGCAACACGATCGGCTTCCTCGAGGAGCCCGCGATAAGTATATCGCTTCTTTTCGTGACATGAAACAATGGATTCCGTATTGCCATATTCAGCAGCGGCACGTTCCAGCTCCTGGCCAATACTCCGATAGACTAATGGAGTCCTGCCGATAAAGTGCAGATGAGCAGGATGAAAGTTATGCGATTTGACGGCCGCTGGAGCTTGCGCAGATAAACTGAAATTAGACATTTAGGTAGAAAATTAAACATTAAAGGATAGGCACACATACAAAAGCAAGTTAAAATATACAAACATATGTGCATATATATAACTTGCTGCTATTGCTTTATTATTTAACATAAAATTGTAGATTGCAAATCCACATCAAATACTAAAAGGATCATCCGGTGGGGCAGTGGATTGAAGCAGGCAGCTGTGGTCTTTTTCATAGATGGGTCGATACTTGATGGAAGGATTGCCGGCGAAATCTTCTGCTTTGAGCTCTCCATCAACATCGAGCTTAGACATCCAGACTTCTGTATGAGTTTTCAGGTAGAAGAGGCTGCCATTAAGGAAGTAGTGGACACAAGGGTTAATATTGCGTCGGAACATCCTAAAGCTTAAAAGCTTAAAAGAGCTCGGCAATAATTTAAAAATGTAAAAAGAGACATACGAACTGTATGAATTAGTTACCCGCGAATGTTTGTTAAGGGATAATTGCTGTGGGAATTATTTTTGATTTATTTAATAGTTTTGTATTTCATGTATGTATATGTACTTATTGATAATAAACGTTGCGTTTAGCCACATACTTATTAACATCCAACTGATAAGAATATATTTATGAATGAGGGTGCTTATTTTTAGGAAGCACACATACATATGTACACATTGATTAATGATTTTAATAGTTTTTCCCACGTGTATATGTATGTGTGATTGTATGCATTTACGTACAGTGAGCATCAAAAATAAGTATACCCTGACGTTTTGACGATTTTATTATTTGGTATTTTCTATACCAAATCGTTCTTATTTTTATAAAAATACATATAGTTTATACAATTGCAAATACCACAAGAATAACTTTATTGTAATTTCGTACAGAGTTCGGGAAAATGCATGCAATTTTCAGCTTTTCAATTCAATTTCTATATTCTAATCTATAGTAAATATTTGGAATGCAAAATTACGCGATTTTTTATTCCAAATTTTCGCATGCGGCGCGTTTTTTTTTTTACAAATTAATAAGCAGTTGCATGTATCCAAATCGTCAAACCATTAACATTATGATTATAATAATTGTAATATTAAAAATTTACGGACTAAGATTACTGTAATCGTTATCATAAAAAACATGATTACGAATACCGTAATTATAATCCTAATATGTATTTTTAAGATTACAAATACTACAATTACAGTAATTTTAATCCTGAAAATTACGATTACGAATATGTACATTAGTTGTAAGCCTAAAGATATTATGATTACAATTAATGTAATCGTAATCTAGAAAATACGCTGGTGGCAGCGTCTGTTTATTTACCAGCAGGTGCGGCTGCATGGGGGTGTCTGCTTGGAGCAAACGGCATAAACGTAAACGTATATTTGGTTGCGAAACCACCACCAGCAATGGGTTGTGCGCTGGGTTTGGAACCCGCCACGTAAAAACCATTTCCAGTGAAGAAGCAAGGCAAAGCCTCGGATGAGACCCCCCTTATGATGACGACCACGGCAAACGTTTAAAGGACTACGATTTGAGGGCATGCACCTGGAACGTCCGGACCCTTAATGGGGAAGGTGCCTCTGCCCGGCTGGTTGATGTCCTCGTAAGAACAAAAGCTCACATCACCGCCATCCAAGAAATGCAAGGCAAGCAATGTCTGGGGCCTTGCGACGTCTACTACAGCTGCCATGTAAAGGAGCGCAAATTCGGAGTTGGATTTGTGGTGGGAGAGAGACTCCGTCGCCGAGTACTGTCGTTCACCCCGGTGGGCGAGCGTCTAACCACAATCCGCATCAAAGCGAGATTATTCAAAATCTCGCTCATCTGCGCCCATGCCCCGACGGAAAATAAGGATGAGGCATCCAAGGATCTGTTCTATGAGCGCTTGGAGCGCACGTACGAGCGCTGCCCCCGTCATGATATCAAAATCGTGCTTGGCGACTTCAATGCCAGGGTGGGCAAAGAAGGGATCTTTGGAACCACCGTCGGAAAATTCAGCCTCCACGACGAAACGTCCGACAACGGANCCGACTTCAATGCCAGAGTGGGCAAGGAAGGGATCTTTGGAACCATCATCGGAAAATTCAGCCTCCACGATGAAACGTTCTTCGACTTCGCCGGGCCCGCAGCATGGTAGTATGCGTACTAGGTTCAAGCACAAAAAGATCCATCAAGCTACCTGGCTGCCTCCGGATCGAAAAACGAGAAACCAAATCGATCATGTTGTGATAGACGGAAGGCACGCTTCCAGTGTTTTAGACGTACGCACACTCCGAGGCCCAAACATCGACTCGGACCACTATCTTGTTGCAGCCAAGATACGCGCCCGCCTCTGTGCAGCGAAAAATGTGTACCCAAATATGCAAGGAAAGCTTAAGGTCGAAGAGCTGCAATCGTAACAGACAGCCAGTGCTTTCGCTAATCGACTCTCACACCTGCTCTCAGAGAGCACTATTCAACAAACCGACATATGCGAGCAGTGGAACCACATTTCCCGCTCATTAAGTACCGCCGCCGAAGAAGTAGTCGGATTTCAGCGAGCCCGAAAGAACAACTGGTACGATGAGGAGTGTCAGGAAGCTGCAGAGAAAAAAGATGCCGCCTACAGGGCCACGCTGCGATCGGGCGCAACGCGCGCTATGTGGGACCGCTATAGGGATCTGAAGAGGGAAGCGAGACGTATTTGCCGCAACAAGAAGAGAGAGGCAGAAATACGTGAGTGCGAAGAGCTTGAAATGCTGGCCGACAGGAGGAATGCCCGAAAATTTTACCAGAGAGTTAGGCGACTTACGGAAGGTTTCAAGACCAGGGCGTACTCCTGTAAGAACAACAATGGCGACCTAGTAACCCATGTCCAGAGCCTACTTAAATTATGGAGAGAACACTTTTCTGCCGTACTAAATGATAGCAGCACGGAAAGTTGCGAAGAAGAAGAACCCGAGCCCGCTGTCGATGATAACGGAGTCGACGTTCCACCGCCTGACTATGACGAGGCACGTATAGCAATAACGCGGCTGAAAAACAACAAAGCCGCTGGAGCTGACAGCCTGCCAGCTGAGCTATTCAAGTACGGCGGCGAGGAGTTGATAAGGTGCATGCATCAACTCTTGTGCAGAATATGGTCAGATGAACGCATGCCCGACGANCAAGCTATTCAAGTACGGCGGCGAGGAGTTGATAAGGCGCATGCGTCAACTCTTGTGCAGAATATGGTCAGATGAACGCAGGCCCGACGATTGGAATTTAAGTGTGCTCTGCTCAATCCACAAGAAAGGTGACCCCGCCATTCGCGCCAACTACCGCGGGATCAGCCTTCTAAGCATAGGTTACAAGGTCTTATCGAGCGTATTGTGTGAAAGACTGAAGCCCACCGTCAATGAACTGATTGGGCCTTATCAGTGTGGCTTTAGACCTGGCAAATCCACCATAGACCAGGTATTCACAATACGCCAAATCTTGGAAAAGACCCGCGAGAAAAGGATCGACACTCACCACCTATTTGTCGACTTTAAAGCCGCTTTTGACAGCACTAAACGGAGTTGCCTACACGCCGCTATGTCTGAATATAGCATCCCCTCAAAACTCATACGGCTGTGTAAAATGACGTTGAGCAATACCACCAGCTCCGTCAGAATTGGGAAAGACCTCTCCGAGCCGTTCGCCACAAAACGGGGTTTCAGACAGGGCGACTCCCTTTCATGTGACTTTTTTAATCTGATGTTGGAGAAGATAATAAGAGCTGCAGAACTGAACCGCTCAGGAACAGTCGGCGGTTATCGAGCTATTTAAATTTGAACGAGGGGGCTACACAAACCTTTCGAAAAACTTTAGTATAAAAAAACTTCACTTCCATATATAGGAAATGTAATAAAACGTTGGACATATTTACACAAAAACAAACTTCATTTCTCATAAAATACTTTTTTAATTTATAGACAAATACATATGACTCATTTACTTCAATAGTGTCATAATTCAAAACAGCAAAACGGCCTTAAAGTTTTGAATTTCATACATACATATACACGGATAATTAAAATGAATGCATATTTGGTTCTACATAGTGAGATACTGGACCATAATCGATACAGCTATGCAATTTTTACACACAACATAGAAGTAGCGGTAATTTCTGCATACTCAACTCGAAATTTTTAATTTTTGAACTATGACACCATTGAGGTAAATGTATATATGTATATGGTAATATATTATTAACTTCAAAGTTGAGTGTACAGTGATTGTTTTTTTTAATATTTCCAATGCTTTTCATGGTAAATATTTTTTGTTAACCTTTTATTAAAATACGGGTTAATTTCAATATTCTTAATCGGCATCACAATCGATTATGCTTAGCTATTAGATCAGCAAACAAATATTGAGTAGTTTATTTGAAGTGTATGGTACACCGTAAAATTTTATTCTTATCTCGAAGAATTGCAATTGTTGGCGACAACAAGTCACATTAAATTTTATTGTCACACGTTTGACATAGTACAAAATACAAAGTAAGATAAAGGCAAAAGTTGAACTTTAAAATTGCCTACGATACTAAAAGACGAGAAAACTGACGAAATACTAAAAACTTGTATGTTCGCTGCCCGCCATCTTTTCTTCTTTTTACACCAAAATCGACGAAAAACTCAAGTTGCCATATGGTGGCTCTATGACATGAATTTAGGATGCGGTTACACTACCAAGTTACCGACAATTATCCATTGCTGGGGAATGTAAAAACCGAATTTTCGGTATGCGGTTTGAAAGTAAAAAACGATTTACACCTAAATTAAAAAAAGACTGAAAAAGATCAGTAACCAAATTTAAGAAATTGGTTTTTGGAAAGACCGATCTTATTTGGACATCCCTAATTATCAATCAATATTCTAAAAAGCGGATTTTCCGCCCACGCTAATAAACACTTGATCCTCTTTTTGTTTGGCCTTTTTGCATGCGAGTTTTTACTTACGAGGGTTTTTCTACTTTTTGTGAGCAGGTTTTCTTGCTATTTTTTATTCATTTCGAAAAATGCATACGTATTTAGTATTTGTTTTAATATGACGCCAAGAATTTATAGTCGCTCTTTAGTTTGCTTCGGTTTGGTTTTTGTGTTTACATTGCCATTTTGATTGTATTCCCGAGATTATATCTAATTTTTTAACGGTAAACGTTAGTGAACTGGCATAAAAATTGGTTTTTTAAACGATTTAATTTTTTTAAGCGGTTTTATGAACGAATTCCTTCGAGAGTGCGACTTTTTGCTCGGTGTTTTTTTAAACCAGTTTTCTAATGTTAAGACTGAACGCGTAAAAAAAGTATAAAGTGTATACAGTATACAAGTATGATATTGTTGTTTATGTACTTACATACATACATACGCCATATATATTTACGAGTTCACAACAAAATTACATTGCTGCTGCTTTTCGTTTCTAATAAAATTCGTCACTGAATGTTAAACAAATTAAAATGTTAAAATATGGAAGACAGTGCCGGATACACGGGGGCGAGGGGGTTTGGGGGTAAACCCCCTCCCCCTCAAGTCAAAGAATAATATTTCACTAATATGGGTCTAGAAAAAAGGCTCTTTAGAAGAAAGTAAGCGTAATAAAGTTTCAAACACGAATTTCTAAAATCATATATTCAATTTTTCGCTTTATTTATAAAACATTTGGATAATTTTAAACACATTAAATTTTTCTTTTTACTTATAAATCAATGAAACGAAGAATTTTAAAATTTTTCGTGGTTTTTTGAAAAATTCTTCTAGAACTTCGTCAACTGAAAAATTTATATCTTTGTGAATATTCATAGATGCTAGACCGTTGAGCCATTCTTGATATGTTGTATTTCTCAAGTAGGTTTTAATTCTTTTCAGGCATGAAAAGCTTCGTTCAGGTGTGGCTATCGAAACGGGCAAAAGTGCCAATATACGTAAGATCTTAAAAACCTTTCCAAAAGACGTTGTATTAGCTACTTGTAATGCATTTCGAAAATGTTCCTGTGAAACTCGTTTTTTCCACATTTTTACCTCCAGAACAAAGTTTTGTTTCGAGCAGTAGACTACTTTTTCATAGAAAGCAAACAATTCTTCAGTTTTTTTTTCGTTAAAATCAAACTTTGGAAACAAAACACTAAAATTATTTAAAACTGATTTATGGTTTAGGAACCGGCTTTTCAAATGAGCAGTATATGTATCAAGGAAGGTAATGTAAAAAGCAATGCGATAGTATGCCTCGGCGTCTCCGGTTTTCACATTAAAGCGATTCTGGCGACTGCTGTATCGCGGTACTTTGATTTCTGTACCTAGGTTGGTACATACTTCTTCTACGTGTTCGAAAAGCAAATGAAAGTTTTCTTGCATCTTGTCGCATTTCTTCAAATTCCTTTAAAGCGTCGTCGGCTAAGTTCATTGCTTCTGCAAGATCTTCATCAGGTACTTGTAATTGCCGGCTAGCAAAGCCACAACAATTTATAAATAAATAATATAAAAAAAAACTTTTTAATATACAACGCTTTTATAAATGGACTAAAAAGTAGAAAATAATACTTCTCAGTCCCATAGAATTTGTTTTGATAACTTTTGATTTTGAAATTTTAGCAAAAGTCATTATAAACAATCTATGAAATTGAAAATGAAAA
>NW_016157584.1:0-5412 GCF_001687245.7 Rhagoletis zephyria | reverse complement strand
TTTTCAAAGCTTTGCTTTATGGTGTCGGACACACAACATTGAAAGTTTCTGGAACACAACATTGAAAGTTTCTGGAACACAACATTGCAAGTTGATAAAAGCGTTGTAAAAAGCAAATGCTTGGCTGTTGTCGCTGTGCTAGCAGTTTTTCAAACCCTGATAATTTCTATAGATATTCGCACGATATAAATAATTTTTACAGTATTTTCCCCCTGACAAATAAAAAGCTTTTAACAATTGGAAGAAATACAACTTCGACAGTCTTTTTTAAACGATTTTTCATTTTGCTATGTTAGAGCCGTTGCCGAGAAACTTATGGATACATATACATATACACAAAAATTGCTCGTTTAAGGTGATTAGAATAAAGGGCAAAATTTCCCGCAAAAGCCCCCACATCAGAAAAGTCTGGATCCGCCGGTGGTAGAAGACGTATGTAAGCAGTATTGCTATAATTGTATTTCCTTCGTCAGCTGATTACCTTGGGGTCTACTCTGTAATGCAATGCGAAAGAGAAATGCGATGCGATAGGCAATCGTTACAGCATATTATTTACGGCGTATTTGCATTTCTCATCGCATTTCCCTTTCGTATTGCATTACAGAGTAGACGCCCTTATCACACCGCATAATGTCTATGGAAATAGAATTGCATACACAGACCTGGTACCGCGGTGTAAATTGCTTCTTAAGAATAATAATAAATATTTTAGTGGTTTGCATTCCATGAATGGTGACACGGGAAGCGCTTTTGATGAAGAAGAACCCGAAGCAATGTATACAAATTTAGGTGCGAACAGCAGTAATGCGGCTAAGAATCAACGAAGCCGCTGTGGCCAGTGTTCCAGAAGAATTTCGCTTGAAGCTAAACCGCTCGAAAAAAGAGCTAGAAATAGCTAAATAATAATAGCAAAATGAAGAGCTACAGTTTTTTAAAGATGAGCATTTATTGACGTAAAGTGCTTTTTAAATTTTCCGCAATTTTACAAAATGTTTAAATCTGCAATTTCAGATATATGAATTTACCATAAAAACTCGGGTTACGAATCAATTTTTCCCAAAATTTGCCTGAAAAGTTTTTTTTACTTTTACTGTGTATTCCCGTAGATACAAATGTATGTTTTTCCACAGCATTTCGAAATTTGTAGTTTTATCAACGCTTAAATTTTGGCTTTCCTTTCCTACCGTGGCTGCCTGACAGAGAATACACCATCTGAGCTCGGAGCTCGAATTACTACCCGGCATACTTTTTGTGCTCCCGTGCACGTTGTAGAAACTAATCGACTTGCTTGCCCATTTTCCATTTGCTTACGCGCGGAATGTAACTTTTCTAAATATAAATCGAAATAGAATAACAAGAAGGTATCGAAAATAGCCTGAGATCATTAAAGCCAAAGAAAATTTTAGTCAAGACTTGTACAATGAAATTACAGATTTTTAATTTAAATATATTAGCAAATACAACTAAAAAACAGAACACACGTTGGTTTTAACCAGCGACGGGATGAATGAGCTTTTACTCTGCTCATGTCTACACAAAATATATAGAACGCCTAAAAGAGCTTTGCCCGCGGGCAAGGCGGAGCCCATCACCGTTTTAAACAGAATTTTGTCCCGAATGATTGAATTGAATTTTGTGCCCGAAGATTGGAATGTCAGTGTACTTTGCCCAATCCCCACGAAGAGAGTATTAGTGCTCGTCCGATATCGCCATGTACTCGATGCCTGTATTCGTTAAAATTACCGAAGAGATCACTCCATGCTGTTCAAAGTGCATATTGCTAGAAAATACCCAAATCTATTTGTACTCAAAAGTACCCTGATAAAAAAAAATGTATTTAAATGACCGCTTACAATAAAAAAAATACGGTGGAAAAGAGCGATTTATATTTTGTTTAGCTCCTGACTTAGAAAACAGTCATTCCAAAGGAAGCGGCGACATAAAAACGCAAAATAAACTTCCTGCAAGCTTTTAAAAAGGTTCCGTTCTGTTCTGAAATGAGGTTACGTGAAATTGCTGAAACAGGTGACGTCAAGAGATGAGAAAGCTCATCGGCATTCGCTTTTGATTTTTGATTTTGCATCTTCCTTACTGCTTTTGTTCTCCAGTTTTAATTTTAACTTTGTAGTTTTAACTCTAGCACAAGCGAGTGGTTCACTTGTCTAAATCGTCATTGCAAAATATGCATCATGACATTTTTTCTGGGGCAGATCTATTTTCAATAGCATTTTCACAAGATTTGCAAATAAATAAAAATAAAGGTTAGTAAGATAACCGAGTATACTTCTAAGTATCGGAACATCACCAGGTATATCCCGCTGTTTGAGCCAATTATCGCGGAATTGCCTCTTAGCATTGCATATAAGGTCCGATCGACGATATTATGGGAACGACTGAAGCCCTTCATGAACCAACTGATTAGAATGTATCAGAGCGGCTTCAGGCCTGGAAAATCTACCATCGCAGAGGACACTAGATAAACAGATCGGCACACACCGGTATTGATGACACGAAGAGAAGCTGCCATGTCCAAATTTGGGATCCCCGCGAAACTAAAACGGCAAGGAAGAGTGCCGTTGAGCACAGTCTTCAGCTCCGCTCAAATTGGGAATGACTCTTCGACCCGTTTGAGACCAAATGAGGTTTTAGACAAACCGATTTACTCACGTGTGACTTTGTCAATCTGATGCTGCAAAATGTCATAAGAGCTGCCAATCTGAATCGCAGTGGCACCATATACAGCAAATCTTATTGGCATTATCGGTCTAAGGACTAGGTACATCAGCACGGCATTTTCCGGTTTAGCGAAATGAGTGTAAGAGGTTGTTGTAGCGGTGAGCGCAGGCAAGACAAAGTACCTCCTGGCAACACATAAAAGTCGTCGAGTTTTCTTGACACACATCACTGTTGGTAGTTATAACTTGGATTTACGGGTCTATTCTGCGCTGGTAATAAAAATTTTGTAACCTGTAAATAAAGTTCCTGTACATTTTTTTAACCCTTTTCGCATTCTGTGTACTTTTGCAACTGGATAATAACCCATGAACAAAACTTACTTTTATATGGAAGAAAATGCGCAACCCCCTCCACAAAAAAAAAAATGAAAAAAAAATCAACGGTAATTTTTAGCGACTTGAAATTTACACTTTATTATACTAAAATTTAATGGGCTACAAAACTGCGTACCCGAAAAATTTCCAAAGATTGTGATTAAGTTTAAATTTTTGAAGACCATTTTTTTAAGTTTGACTAATTTTTTTGAAATTTGTATAAGCTTTGAAACTTTTATTTATGTATGTGGTATCTGATATAGATCGACCGATATTTTAAATGAAAATTATTAACAGTAAATAAATAAAGATAAGTTGCCAACAGCATCATTTTGAATTTCGGTGCTATTTTTTTTGAACGCCACCATATACATCCATTTTTATACGTGTACTACCAAATGCCTGGCGTGCTTCACTGCGCCTTAAAAATAATTTTTGTGCTGTTTGACACCCGTATTCTAATATTTAATTTAATTTATCAATTTAATTGAATCAAAATTTCAAATAGTTGGTAGCCCTCTTCAAAAATGAGATTCCACAAGGCATTGAAAATAACAAAAAATCTGAGGGATTTAAAAATGTCATGTGGAAATAAATTAAATGACAACTTTGTCATTAAAATGTTTGCCATTTAATGTCTAGTGAAAGAAAATCTAGCATACGCTTCTTCAGTTTGACACCCACATTGCAATATTCAATTTATCTTCTCAATTAAATTAAACTAAAATTTTCAAACAGGTATCAACCTTCAACAAAAATATTTTCGACTATAAGCCTTTTTAAACGTTTTTCTTTTGACAGCCATATTGCAATATTTAATTTATCTTATCAATTTACTTAAACTGAAATTTCCAAACAGGTGGCAACTATCTAATAATTTTCTTAATATACTTTAAGTTAGACCTCTAACAATACATCGGTGGAAACTGCATTCAATTCCATGTATTTGTTTTCGAGTGATGCGCGTACAAACATACATACAGACAGACAAAAATTCTGAAAATTGTTGACTTGGCTTCTGTTACACTAATAAAGATCCCCCATATTAATTTTTCCTTAATATCTATAATGTACAGACATCGGCCTAAAACAATTTTATCATATCTATAGATAGATCGCATTTACTTCAGTAGTGCCATAATCAAAAAAATAACCAAAATTTGGTTGAGCATGCAGGAATTCAAGCTACCTCTTTTTTCTATGTGTATCGATTACCTGCAAATTAAAAACTTTGAAGCCGTTTTTGTCGAGTTTTGCTTTTTTGAGTTGTGGCACTATTGAAGTAAATGAGCGATATGTATGTATATACATATGTACATAGATACATACACATATGTAGATTATTTGAAAAAAAAAGAATTTTTTTCTATACAAATCTACCAAAATACATATATACATATCGTCACCTGAAATGCAAAAAGACGTAACAAACATCATCGTTGAAATAGAAAAAGTCACAACTAATAAAAAATTCAAAATTCAGTTTTTGATTTATGTGATGGTTTTCATCGAATTCCATCTCCCCACATCATTTTATGAAAAAAATTAAAATTAATTAGTCGCGACTTTTTCCATTTCATTTACGATGTTGTTAGGTCTTTTTGCATTTCAGGTGGGGATATGTACCTACATTCTGATGTTGTTTTATTAATTTTACCTTCCATATTTTGGCTTCAATCTGAATAAAGAAATGCCATATCGTGTTGTTGTACAAATTTTGTTTAATTTAACCAGATATGTACCTGCGTTTCATGTATGTATGTATGTATGTATGAATGTATGATATGATATTAAAGTTAAGAATATAAAAGTCATATCACTTTAAACGAGCAATTCTTGTATACAGGGGGCACGACAAACTTATGGAGAAGTTTGGGAAGGGAGAGGCTGGGCGTTGGTTGAGCTCCCTGATAAGCAAACATTTTTCAGATAAAAGTGTCACCGATTATTAAATATTGATATTTTTTTATTCAAAACAAAAAATCGGGCCTTTTCATGTATTTACTTTAACTGCATATCCAAACAAGGCTATACCTAGTAATGTTTATACCCGAGCGCACTTGTGCACAAGGGTATTATAACTTTGTTCACATAACGGTTGTTTGTAACAGGCAAAACGAATTGAGATAGATATAGACAAACGGTGACTGTCAGTCCGTCCGTCCGTCTGTGCACACGATAACTCTAGTAAAAATTGAGAAATCTTAACGAAACTTGGTACGTGCACTTCTTTCTAGCGTAGGACATACATATGTTATTGAAAATGGGTAGAATTGGACACACCTACCTAGCATATAACGGTAATTTTCAGATATACGAAAACTACGATATTTTAGTAACTACTGCAGATTATTCACTCAAA
>NW_016157583.1:242851-246227 GCF_001687245.7 Rhagoletis zephyria | reverse complement strand
AAATCACGGAGCGAAAAAAAAACACGTCCGCAGCACTCGAATGCACAACTGCGTATTGGTTAATGTTACATATTTTGAGCAAAATTATGGATTCTGATGTATTTGCAATTATAGCAGCAGAGTAAGCGGGCGCTATGGCAATGGATTCACAAAGTTATGTGGAGCTGTCGGGCATANAGAAAGCTTTCTTTTCAGCATTTATTATAAGTTTATATTTCTACGCTTATAACCAAGGTTCCTTTTCGATTAAATTACGCTTACTTTCAAGCGTTTTATAAACAAAACATCAACGTTTTGTAAGCTTAATGTTTATAATACAAAACTTTAAAAAAGCTTTCCTTAAGTTTAATTTGCTTGTTGGGTTTATTTTATTGATATTTTAATAAAATTTGTTTCGCTCCGACACGAGTTGCTATTCGTCCAAAATTTCCGACAAATACATAAAAATGACGTNAACCGAGTTTATTAATAAGCTGGTGATAGGAAATTTGAAACATTTATCTTAAATAAAATGTTAATCCTTTGATTACACGGGTATGTTAAAGTTTTTGGATTCGGGTTATGCATTTGGACACAACAACCGAAAATCGTTGTACAACAACTAAACCGGACCCAAGTTTCTCGATTAAGGGGCAATAAATATTCTGTTTTGCTTATTTATACAAAGCAGTGGATAAAAATATACGTATATGCGAAAGACAAATATATCTGTTTAAATGAACACCACCAATATTTCTTGTAGACACACATCGATTTACATCTTTTATTTCGCCTCCGACACAGAATTGTTTTCGTACAAAATTACGCAAAAAAGCTTACTCGTTCGTTTTTAAGCATGCCATTGTTACGAATTTCGAAAGTTCACGATTCGTAGCAAAATCCGAATATGAAAGAGTTGCAGAATAAGGGTGTTAGTTTCTAGATGGTAAGCAATCTATGTATGAGTTTTTAATGAAATAGCTTTAAATAAAGGGTTATAAAAACGTTTATAAAAAGCTTTATTTTGAAAATTTTTAGTAAGTTTATATTCATACGCTTATAAACAAATTTTTTTTAACCTTTATTATAAGTTTAGACTTTTACGCTTATAGAAAGCTTTCTTTTCAGCATTTATTATAAGTTTATATTTCTACGCTTATAACCAAGGTTCCTTTTCGATTAAATTACGCTTACTTTCAAGCGTTTTATAAACAAAACATCAACGTTTTGTAAGCTTAATGTTTATAATACAAAACTTTAAAAAAGCTTTCCTTAAGTTTAATTTGCTTGTTGGGTTTATTTTATTGATATTTTAATAAAATTTGTTTCGCTCCGACACGAGTTGCTATTCGTCCAAAATTTCCGACAAATACATAAAAATGACGTCGGATTCAGGCATACCAACATTACGAATTTCGAAGATGGTCTACGAATTTCGNACTTTAAAAAAGCTTTCCTTAAGTTTAATTTGCTTGTTGGGTTTATTTTATTGATATTTTAATAAAATTTGTTTCGCTCCGACACGAGTTGCTATTCGTCCAAAATTTCCGACAAATACATAAAAATGACGTCGGATTCAGGCATACCAACATTACGAATTTCGAAGATGGTCTACGAATTTCGAAACTACGATACGACAACACGGATTTCAGCATACCAATTTTACGATTCGTAGCAAAATCGAATCTACGACGGATTACAGCATAGGGGTGAATAAATGCATAACTTTTACAGTGTTGTAAAAGATTCCGAGCATCGTCGCAATCATTGTACAGTGCCATTAGTAAAGTAACTCGTCTTCTTACTGTTTTTCCTGGCAGGCTGGTGTGTATTTGGCAGGCTGTAGGTGTGTTTTTGGTTAGTGTATTGGTGTTTTTGGTTCAATGTGTTATTGTATTTTGAATAACTTGTAATAGAAATAGAATAAATTGAAATAGAAATGAAAGAAATTGTAAAAGATAAGAGCAAATGCCAAAAAACAGGTGATATCAGCTGTAGGCATTTTTTGGCAATCAGTTGATATTGTTTTTACTTAGGAAACTGTACAATGGTCGCGATGTTGCGAATGGCCGCTTTCACTCTCACTTCGTCACTTCATTTTAGGGCGTGTGTAAATCGGTAACAAAGTTCTATGGGGAAAGCTGTTGAATAATATTTTTACTATGGTGAGACAGTTTTGCCAATCTGCTGTGTGAAATGAAATTTCTTTGCCAGCAGTAAATTTTTGATAACCGCAGATATATTCCGAATAAACTATTACAAATTGAAGTGAAATTAATATTTTAAAAAAACATCTATCATCATTGATTGCAATCCATCAATTTAATCTTCTGTTTTACGAGAAATTACTCGTTTACACATTTCTCATAAATTTCTTCAGCGATTTCACTGATAAACTGAAGCCAATGCAACTCTTTCGAAACTTTAGCTGTGTTTTCGTTGGCAATAATCTCGACCCGCATAAAAATTTTGTGCGCAAATTCAACAACAACGACATGATCCTGGTGGAGATCTGGTTCACTTTACTATCCGTTCTTTTTGTTTTGTTTCACTGATAATTTGGCCGCATAATTCGGTATCAGTGACAAACGAATTCATACACAAAAAGACATTTTGCCATTGTTTCTTTTAACTTGCCTCAAATAAATCGCCTTTACGATAAAAATTTATTTAAATAAATATTATCTCGTCTAAATATATATTTTTCCCACTTTTCTCTTTTCTAAAATTTCTTAGGGCCAGTTTCAAATGAATATTTAATTGGCATTTAAGTTAATTGTGGATTGTTGTTTAAATGTCATTTAACTTTCGTTGGGTTTCATATCAACTGTATTGAAATATGCCAAACAATTGGAAGCACTGCTGCTTGTTCCTTGAAATTGCTGTTGCATTTGCTTGTTTGTTTAAAAGGTGTTCGCGCGCAGCGATTTTGCGTTCAACTTAGGCAGGGTTGCACGCAAAAAAAAATGGAATGGCTAAATGTTGGCTGGCGACCAACTTTGTTGAAAGCGATTAGTTGAAAGGCCGTTCAACCAACAGTAGAATGCAAAGTTGAACAATGCAGACGCCTTTTTATGGCAAATATTTTGATATTTTTAGCCATAAATTTTTTTTTCGTGGAACCCTGCCTGTGTTGAACACAAAAGTTGGCTGAAAAATGGGCGCGTGCGAAAGCCCTATTACATTTTGTGCTGAACAGCTGATTGTTTTTTGGTGGGATTTGGTGAGATTGATTAAACAACCTACCAATCAATCTTGGTTGTTTGTAGTAATGTGCGATACTTAAGAAAGTATCGATATCATGAATCGATTTAATTCATTGCATGTAAAATCGATATGGCGATATATCGGGCTGAACAATATCGATATCGGAAAAATCGATGTTGAAAATCCTACT
>NW_016157583.1:234825-237956 GCF_001687245.7 Rhagoletis zephyria | reverse complement strand
CGTCAGTTCATATAGATGCCTCCTGACGTGCCTCGGCGAGGGCTCCTCTGCAAGCAGCTGTCTATTTGGGTGGCCACATCTGTGGCTCCCAGCAAGAAACTGCTTGCAGAGCATCGTGTTGTGCTCCCTAATTGGGAGCATTTTCGCCTCGTCGTGGAGGTGGTGTTCTGGTGCCATCAGGAGGCATCCAGTCGCTGTCCTGAGTGCTGTATTTTGTACCGTCTGTAGCTTCGTCCACTGCGTCCTACTAGTCCCCGGCGACCACACTGGTGCTGCGTAGTTTAAAACCGGCCGGCCTTTTGCCTTGTCCGATCATTTTGTTTTGCTTTGCTGTTCGTTTTCGTCTCAATAATACATTAAAAGTGTATATTTCAAGTCGTTTTTAAGGAAGATTTTGTGAATTTGCGGGGGTTGCGGTTTTATCGGGAGTGTCGAGAAAGGATTTTGGTCCCGTCCCGCTTGCCATATTTTTACAGATCTTCCTGATACCGCCCATCCCGGCTGATATCTGACGTGCGTGTTGCCAGACGTTAAAAAAAAATATTGTTCACAGCTAAAGTTTGTCATAAGTGTAGAATAGTTGCGTTCCAGATGCTTCACGATATTCACGATTTGCAGGAACAGCTGTTTTCTCCATTAACCCTAATGGAAGGTGGTCACCTGGAACGACTTCCTGTAAAAACCTGCAAACTGGAACGCAACTAATATGAACCATTTAGCTATGCAAAAACTAAAAGTGTGGCTCGATAGAACTTCTCGCGGTGATTTCAACTGCACCAAAATTATTTGGCGCAAAAATATAAAAAAGATATAAAAGGTTAAATTATTGTATTCAACAATTTTATAATGAGCTCGAGGCCAAATGAAAATTTATTGTGGAAAAGCAACAATAATTTGAAAAAATGGTAGAAGTGATAGCTATTTCGGAAATCACCACATTTCCTCATCAGACTTCTTTCAGTAGGATTCGAACCGACGATCCCACTGACTCAGCCAGTTGCCTATGCACCCTGCTAAAGCTCGTCGGCGATTTCAAGCATCCGTTGTTGGTTACCCCAGCAACCGAGGCAATCGGAGATCGTCGTGTCACACGTACTTGTTGTCGACTCGTGTTGATGGAAAATCAAAAATTTGTTTGATAGTGGCGCAAAGCGTTGACAAGCATTAGTGTGTTAGTTTGTTGTGATATGTAAAATGAGCAAGTTCGCAGCTTCACGATATTCACGATTTGCAGGAACAGCTGTTTTCTCCATTAACCCTAATGGAAGGTGGTCACCTGGAACGACTTCCTGTAAAAACCTGCAAACTGGAACGCAACTAATATGAACCATTTAGCTATGCAAAAACTAAAAGTGTGGCTCGATAGAACTTCTCGCGGTGATTTCAACTGCACCAAAATTATTTGGCGCAAAAATATAAAAAAGATATAAAAGGTTAAATTATTGTATTCAACAATTTTATAATGAGCTCGAGGCCATTTTTTAAATGAAAATTTATTGTGGAAAAGCAACAATAATTTGAAAAAATGGTAGAAGTGATAGCTATTTCGGAAATCACCACATTTCCTCATCAGACTTCTTTCAGTAGGATTCGAACCGACGATCCCACTGACTCAGCCAGTTGCCTATGCACCCTGCTAAAGCTCGTCGGCGATTTCAAGCATCCGTTGTTGGTTACCCCAGCAACCGAGGCAATCGGAGATCGTCGTGTCACACGTACTTGTTGTCGACTCGTGTTGATGGAAAATCAAAAATTTGTTTGATAGTGGCGCAAAGCGTTGACAAGCATTAGTGTGTTAGTTTGTTGTGATATGTAAAATGAGCAAGTTCGCAGCTTCACGATATTCACGATTTGCAGGAACAGCTGTTTTCTCCATTAACCCTAATGGAAGGTGGTCACCTGGAACGACTTCCTGTAAAAACCTGCAAACTGGAACGCAACTAATATGAACCATTTAGCTATGCAAAAACTAAAAGTGCGGCTCGATAGAACTTCTCGCGGTGATTTCAACTGCACCAAAATTATTTGGCGCAAAAATATAAAAAAGATATAAAAGGTTAAATTATTGTTTTTTTTTTGATTTTTTAAAATATTATTATCTTATGAACTACGTAACCGACTCAAAAACTAACGACGGCAAAATAAAGAAAATTAATTTATCCTTCTGTTGGTGTCCATAATTAATATGCTTTATTTTATTTTTAATCCAAAAATACTAAGAAGCGAAAAGAAATTATGTATTTTTACCTTCCTTTTATTAGCTCGGGATGTAACTATGTAATATTGATGCGCCTAAAAGATGCAGCGATTTCTATTCTCAAGTTACATACCTGATGACAGTACGAATGGCAATTATAATAGGAAGGTTTCAGTTTTTTAAACTATAATTTTTTTTTCATAAAATAACCTTTTTTAACAAAATTTCATGATTAATTCACAAGAAATTTATATTATTAAGAATGCAAAAGTTATTACCATTAATTTGATGTACATAGTTTATTGTAATCTACTGTTGAGGTTTAAGAATTTAGTGTTAATTTAGTGCTAGTGAAAGATGTTCTGCGCAAGTATCCTACTGTTACGATTATCCCCGAAACCTTGAGGGATTTCCCAAATATACTCGGGCTTGTATGGCTGGATTGTTAAATGAATGCTAACGATGACCAAATTGTAGTACAATTAACTTTATTGTACAACAAACAATTTACAGTGCTCGCTAATACAGTAAAAACACTTTACAATACTTGTTAAAGCAATAACAACGCTTTATTACTTGTTAACACAATTAAACTTATAGCTTGCTTATTCGCAACTCACTTCTCTGCTCACTTTACTTGTAGCTTGCTGACTTGTAACTTCGTAACTAACTCAACTCCGCTGTGTCGTGGCTCTTATATACCTGCGCTCGCACTTATGGCAACTCTAGAACGTTCTGAAGTTTATCGCTCATTCTCTTTCTCTCGCTGTTCGCAGTGTTCATCCAACTTGACGTTTCTCTTTGTGGAACATTCTACGTCATTCCTCGAACATTCTGCCTATTTCTCGTAGTTCGCTTCGCGTTGCCGCAGTATTCGCCACACTGCCCTCCACCTAAGTCTGATCGTCCCGATCAGACACACTTGCTGTTCCAA
>NW_016157583.1:217454-232858 GCF_001687245.7 Rhagoletis zephyria | reverse complement strand
ACTCTTCTACCTTAGCCTCGACTTTCTCCTGAATTAGCTCTTCGATTTTATCTTGTCGTTCCTCGATTTTATCCTGTCTCTCTCTGAGTTCCGCGTTATCTTTAAATAAATTCTCTTGTAGCTGAGTAATCTTTTCATCTAGCTGCGATGACATGTACGTTTTCTGTGCTTCCAGCTGCGAGGACATGCGTGTTTCCTGCACTTGCAGCTGGGATGAAATCTGTGATATGGCACCCAATAACATGTTCATGTCTATAGCCGTTGACGCGCAAGGAGCCTTTGCCTGCTCTTCAAGCTTCGCTGATGTCTGTTCCACATCATTCGATGAACCAGCAACCTCTTCCTTGTCTTTGTCCTTCAAGGATGCCTCGTCGTCCTCACGATGGAAGTCGTGTTTGTCAACGTCGATGCCTTCCTTTTCCATAGCCTCTCGCAACCGTGATAGCAACTCCACTTTTCTTCCGGAGGTTGCTAAATTTCGTTTCTCCAACTCCTGCTTGAGCTCCTCAATCTTTAGATCCTGAATTTTCGCCATTTTCAGTAGTTTATCCTTCGGGATTTATTTAATAATCCCACTTCTGACACCAATTGTTACGATTATCCTCGAAACCTTGAGGGATTTCCCAAATATACTCGGGCTCGTATCGCTGGATTGCTAAATAAATGCTAACGATGACCAAATTGTAGTACAATTAACTTTATTGTACAACAAACAATTTACAGTACTCGCTAATACAGTAAAAACACTTTACAATACTTGTTAAAGCAATAACAACGCTTTACTACTTGTTAACACAATTAAACTTATAGCTTGCTTATTCGCAACTCACTTCTCTGCTCACTTTACTTGTAGCTTGCTGACTTGTAACTTCGTAACTAACTCAACTCCGCTGTGTCGTGGCTCTTATATACCTGCGCTCACACTTATGGCAACTCTAGAACGTTCTGAAGTTTATCGCTCATTCTCTTTCTCTCGCTGTTCGCAGTGTTCATCCAACTTGACGTTTCTCTTTGTGGAACATTCTACGTCATTCCTCGAACATTCTGCCTATTTCTCGTAGTTCGCTTCGCGTTGCCGCAGTATTCGCCACACTACGATATTACACATTTTCCGTATCTTGATCGGCGTCTGGCAACACCGACATTGTTGAATACGAAAAATCAGCTGTTTATGGTTATGGTGCCTATAATCGATGATAGTTAATGTGGTTACGATTATGGCAAAGGTTATGGCTAAAGCGTTATGGTATGTCACCACTAATTTAACCTTAAAACTTTACGAGTTTAAGGAAATACCCTAACTGTCATTGGTATGAATTACAACAAACACATCATTTTGACGTAATGCTTTTCACGGCGAAAAACTCAGCTGTCGCCCCAATGCCACCTTGTTAAATACACCTTGCATCACAGTATATACTAATAAACCTTTTCGCAGTTTTCCACCAATTGGGCCCCGAGGAGTACTTTTGGGTTGAGTGCAGCGTTTTCGCTTTGTGCGCAGGGCAACGGGTGTGTTCAGAAATGCATCAAGCCACAGCATTAGACGCATTTATTTCTAAACTACAATTGATGGAAATGTCCAATATGCGCAACCATAGTTAAATGTTAATTGTAACTTGGTTGCGTAAATAAGGCATTTCCATCACTTATAGTTTAGAAAAATAAAAGAGACTGATGCTTTGGTTTGATACATTTCTGAATGCACCCTACACTTACTGTGGGGAATTTCGCCTCATGATTAGAAAAAGTTCTTTTCGAGGACAAAAAATATATAATTATGTGTTATTTATGAACGAAATGTAGGTTAAGTATAATATCAATGATTTATTAAGAATAATATCAATAGTTAAGTACATAATTAATAATTCAATGGTGCATTAACCGGAGCTGCTCCAACATGATCAGTAGATTTTTGTGAGCCTCACATGCCACTGCCTCTGGCTACAAGCTGGGCATGAATCACGTAACTTTGAAACGATTGTCGTTCACACGATACTGACAAAACGATGTCGTCAAAACACTGATTCATGTATTTGTGTTGCTGTTACGTGCTACTGTTACTGTTACGTGAAGCGAAATTGGAATTGATCGGACGATATCGCACAACCGATCGAACAATTTTTGGTTTTCATAAAATAAGAGAATCTAAGCACGATATCGTCCAGATGATTGTCGTCATACGTGATTCAAGCCCTGGATATCTGAATATTAGAAAATAAATAGCAATTATCTATTAAAATTATAAGTGTGTACAAAATCACCTGTGCCATTCTGCCATAGTACGGTTGTTACTCCCTTCCATCCCACAATAATTTTGTATATAACTCTGAATCAGCAAAATTCATGTTCCTTCTAATTATCAACCCTGATCAGATTTGATCCCCAAAGAGTACTCAAAAAGGTTTATTACTGTACAAGGCACATTAAACAGGTGGTATCGGTGAAGCAGCTGTTTTGATTATTTCAAATTATTTGGTTTCGAAAATGTCAAATATTTTTAATTTGTTTTCACAAAAATTATATTTTGTTAAAATCTATTTGCATGTGGAACCTTTTCAAACAAACAAGCGATTGAATGGCAACTTTTGGAACGTTCGCCCAACTCAGCAGCACAACCGCTGATTACTGGGCTTTGCAAAGGATGGATCAATGCTTCGAGAAGCTAACAAATTTACTAAGAAAGAAAGTTACAATAATTTTTATTTTTTCCATTTTAAATGTTTTATTTTTGTTGTATCTCACATGGCCCGCTTTGATTTAGAAGAAAAAAATCAGAACTGCTTTTGCCACTTTCGATACCAGAAGCAACAATAAAATACACGCAAATGTTGTTTTTGCTCTAATGCTACTATCTGTTTGATATGCTATAACTCTATATATATAACTCTATGCACTGTGCCTTGCATTTTAGTGAATCTGGGGTTGGATTCTGTAACTGTGAGAAAATTTAGTGTACACCGAGTGCAAAACTCACAACCAAAAACTCACCGAATAAAATTCAGTGAGTTTTTTGGAAGAAAAGTGTACTAAATTTTGACAGTTCAAACTCATTTTCACGCTTGGTGAATCGCAAAATGAGGAAGTGTACACAATTTTGACAGCTAAAACTCATCCTCACACTTCCTGAATCGCAAAATGAAGAGTGCACAATACAATTTTCACGTGTACGTGTACACGTCCATCCCCTGGTGATGACGTTGTTGCTGTGTATGCATTTGGTGATGACTTTGTTGCATAGAAGAGCATAGGTCACTTAAATCAAAATTAAAAATAAAATAAAATTGATTGGTGAATCTAAAAATTCGAAAATTAAAGTAATTTTCACTTAAATAAATCTGGTGAGACGCAGCCTTAGTCTGAATATAGCCAGCGAACTGTAATTTTTGATTTTCTTTCCTCAACCTTGATACATGGTGATTTTAAAAACATTCCAGCACTAAATTTGCTCAGGAACACAATAATTTTTAAATTAATATAGGTTAAAGATTACTTGTATTGTGATAAAAAAAAAATCGATTATCCAATCAGCGGATAAATAACCTAATCAAAAAACCCCACACCCTTAATTGTAGTTGAATGTCGCTACTTTGATAATTAGGACCTGTGCCAATCAGGGCACAGCGTACGTTACTTGCAAGTTATAAAATAAATATAAATTTTAACAATTTCAGCAACACACAAAAATAGAGATTTCGCACGAGCGTTTGTTTGGTTTTTCAACTGTCAAAATTTTACTTTGCATTTGGCACCAGTGATCGGGCTTCTACCACATTGTGATAGATCTGCCACTTTTTTGAGCATCTACCACATCTACCGCACAAGGTCTGAAATCTACCACATATTCGCGTTTTTGAGTAGTTTTATTTTTACTCGATATAATTTTCTTTATTTTAACAGCGAAAATTGTCCAACACTAAACACTAACAACACGCAGAATAGGAGGATAAAATAAACATTAAAATAGTAAATTTGCTCTATATTCAATTTTTCGACAGGAAACATGGTTTTATTGTGTTAAATTGCAAAATGTATTATTTATAAAAAGAATTAATAGCGAAAATGTTAAAAAAGGGGATTTTTTGAAAGTATTAGAAAATTTCAGTGTATCTAAAGTTTCTAAAGCGTTGTTTACTTTTACTNATTTATTGTGTTAAATTGCAAAATGTATTATTTATAAAAAGAATTAATAGCGAAAATGTTAAAAAAGGGGATTTTTGTGAAAGTATTAGAAAATTTCAGTGTATCTAAAGTTTCTAAAGCGTTGTTTACTTTTACTTGAGAATTGAGTAGCGGTTTCTGGAACGTGCCATATTTGTCCGCTACATCGTGATGTGATAAAAAGAAAAGCGGGCAGCACTCCGCAAGTTTGCAGAAATCTTTCAAAATATGTTCGAAAAATATCTTGATATGGAAGAACTGCTTTACACTGTCAAGAAAAAAAAAATGCCAAAGCTCAACGCAATTTGTAGCAACTTCAATCTTGCACTTTAATAAACTAAAATGAAATTTTTTTAGAGTATAATTAAAAAGTTTGCCATTTAGGTGAAACCTTGCAGATTTTTTTTTAATTATTGTACAAAGTTTGATCTAAAACCTGAGATCTACCACATGTTTTTGAAATCTACCACATTTTTTCCAGATTCTACCACACAATTTTTTTTCAAGTCCGATCACTGTTTGGCACAGTTTACACCAAAGCAAATTTTTCCACCCCGTCTCACCACGGAGAAAAAAGTTACCGATTGGGAAGTTACCGGAGGACAGTTACCCTCAGTATAAAAGTTTTATGGTGGGAAAACGTGTTACTATGGTGGGAAAACTTTGAATTTCTGCTGTGCCCATTCGGAACTTTTTACTGCTGGAAATTTTTGACAGTTGCTTTGAAAATGTTCGCCTCTGCTGATTTCAGTTCTTCCGGATCTGAAATCCATGGCGCGTATTCATAGTCCAGCAACTAAGTCGAAACTAACAAAGTTGCAACTTAAATTCAAGTACCAACTTAAAATTTACCTCTATTCATTGTCGCATTTCAGACTTCTACTAAGTAGTTTCGACTTAGTTTACGATATAGCAAAACGAGTGTGAAAATGTATCGATTTTTCTTTACGATATTTTGGAAAAATTACATTTTTATTAAATAATATCAAGTTTGATCATCCGTTTATGTAATTTTTATTTTCATTGCATGATTATGCAAAAGAATAAGGTATCATTTTCTTGTTAATTGTGTGAAATAGCCAGAACAACCGCAGTGATGTGAAGTCGATGTTTATCGAAAGCATGCTGTGAAACATACAAATAGTAGATATCTAAATGTAATGCACAAATTTATTTTAAAAGAACTAGCGTGAAACTGATTTATTATTTGAAAATTTATCTAAATTATTCCAATTATAAAATTGTGATGTAGCTTTATTCGAATTGTAATACGCATTTAATTTCATCTTCCGATTAAAGTGGATCGATCTTTGTAAATTTTAATTGGAGATTATTCAATATTATCAAAAATCACCCTCCACCAACTTAATTTTTACATATTTCGTCTGTTTTCCCTTAATTTTATAAAATACTTCTTCCTAGTTACGACTTAGTTGCAGCTGCAGCCGAAACCAAATTTTAAGTTGGTACTTAGCCAGAAAAGTCGAAACTAAGGCGACTATGAATAGCTTTAGTTGTGACTTAGAATAGTTTCGACTTAGTTGAGTACTAAATATGACTATGAATATGCGCCCATGAATTTACTAGACCTTTAATCTATTTTTTCTCTAATATCCACTAGCTTTTAGGGTGGTCCTTAAAAAATCAAATGAACGATTTTTTTCAGTCTCACCCCTCAATCGGTAACACGGCGGTCACAGATATCACGTATAAATTTTGGTCCTGATTGCAGACGGTTAAGGCGTGTCGCTCAGGGGAAAAGTACAGATTCCTCTATAGAGACTCCAAAAATTAAAATTGATATTTTTTTCAAATCTAATACTCGAAATCGATACTACCGTACTCGAAGATATCACATATATATTTTGGTCCCGATTGAAGTCGGTTACGGCGTTTCGCAAAGGGGTCAAAGGCCGGACTCAAAAAACTAAAAACTAGGATTAAAAATTTTGTTCCCGACTGGAATCGGTTAAGACGTTTTCATAGGGTAGTATGAAATTTGTGTGCAACGCCTTAACCGACTTCAATCGGGACCAAAATTTACATGTGATATCTTCGAATATAGTAGCATTGGGTATTAGACGAAAAAAAATTAATTTAACGTTTTTGAGTCTCCATAGAGGAATCCGAACTTTGCCCCCTGTTGGACACGCCTTACCCATCTCCAATGGGGACCAAAATTTATATGTGATATCTTCGACTATAGTAGCATCGATGTAGGGGTTGAGGCTTAGGAAATTTGATGAAAAAATATCCTTCCTACATTTAAAGACCACCCTAGTATACATATTAAAGGTATACGCCGCCGAGCCACGCCGCCGCCGAGTTACAAAAATGTCGGCGCGGCGGCGGCGGCGTTCGAAATTTTCATGATGTATGCACATTGAAATATATCGTTTGAAGGAACTACTACTCGTATAAATAACGCTATTTTACAGTGTAAAAATTACATTTTTCCAAAAAAAAGCGTAACTCAGAACAAACATGTTTTTCGATCGAAAGCGTTTATTGCAGTTAAATTAGGGTCGAACCTTGGTAATCTGACGTTTTTTTCACAGTAGGAAAATTTTTTTTCAATACTGCTTTTTTATATACGACAACAACAGGGAACTTAGCACACGCCAAAAACTTTAACGCTAACATCTCAGACAGCAGTTTTAACAGAAGTGCCCTTTTGCATCTAACTCCTCCTTTATTGGAGATAAAACAAAAATAAGTTGATTTTCTTGTGTATTTGTTTTAAATAAAGAGTTGGATATTTTTTAATCAGACATTTAATAAAAAGCAAAACCTTTTTTTTTAATTTTTACATTCGTAAGTTATTTTATTCTGGGGTCTCTCCCATATACGTACCCCAGGTGGCTGTGTGAAAATTACGTTAGCATTCTTAAGTGGTGACCAAAACCCAGGAAGGTTTTGTTCCATCGCATCGCAATGTTTAATGGATTAAAGTTCCCGCTTTTTGGTAAAAATTAGTATTATTTTTCATTACATTCGGTTATGCTTACAAAAATTTGGTGCTTAATATTTTAGTTGAAATTTTAACCGTCTATAAGCCATTTTTAAACAGTGGGTCAAAAGGCCCGATCCGTTGGTGGGTGTTGGAAAAAGGTAGACCACCCTTGTTTTCAATCCATAACCCGAATAAAATCGTAAGAACTCCGTAATTTTACATAACGGCAGATGAGATTATAACAAAATTTTTTAATAATAATATAATAATAGATTGGCGCTTACACATATGTTAGTGTTTGGCCGAGCTTAGCGACAGAAATTATTTCAATACTTAATTTTTTCATTTTTGTGTTTATGGATCTGTAGAGAATATAGAGAACCATATATGTATGTATATACTAGGGATGGGCACGGGACTAAATATTCAATCTCGATCCGCCCATCCTGAAATTAAATTTTTAAGTACCGAACCCGCCCACTCCGAGGTTTTTCAGAATTGTACCGCAGGTGCCGAAATCTATAACTAAAATTAATTCATGTTTCAAATTAATTTTAAATAATAAAGAAAACAATGAAAGATCTGGCATCTTCGGGAATGTTTTTTTTGCTTTGCTGTTCGTTATTTCATTAAACGTTATTAAGGAAATTTTTAAAGACCTTCCCAACACCGTGCATCCCGGCCCTTTTGAAATCAACACGTGGGTCGCGCGAGTCACGATGTCCCGTGCCCACCTCTAGTATATACCTCAGACCTTCTTCTATTCGCCCATCAATCAGCGCCAGACACTCAACATTTTAATTCAAGTAGGAAGTAACAATATTTAAATTTAAATCTAATTTGAACTAAATAGAACTATAATCTGAATTGGCATGGCGAATGCGTAACGCTGACGCCGTCAATTCTTTTTGAAGTTGACCACGCCGAGTTTAAGTTCGGGCGAAGCTGAACATTGAATACCCGGCGTATGCATTAAATATAGTTTTTTCATCTGTCCGAAAACTAAAATTTCTAAAATTTTCAACTTCTTGCTTTTGTGTGTCAAGTATAATAATTATACCGAGTTTGGAAATTTTATAGAACGATTACCGAGATACACTTCTGTGGTCATAAGTGGGCGGCGCCTCGCCCATTTTCCAAAAATTTGTCATCAAAGTATTTCTTTCTAAAGAATTATTGCAAGCATCAACTTTGCGTAAATTAGCTTAAATAGTTACTGATATATCTAAGATTTCGCATTTCTCTAAATTACCGTTATATGGGATGTAGACATCTTATTGTCCGATTTATTAAATTTTCAGCCGTTTTGTACGTTTTACCAAACCCAAAAACTGTTTGGGAGAAATTGGTGGAGCGGTTACCAATATATACACATGTAATCATAAGTGGGCGTGGCTACGCCCATATTCCAAAAATTTATAATATTTTTATTTTCCGCCTGAAGATCATTGTAAATATCAATTTTAAGTGAATAAGCTTCAGTAGTTACTAAATTATCGCAGTTTTGTTATTTTTGAAAATTATCGTTATATGGGAGGTAGGCCTGGGGTAACAGGTAATAAGATCAACGGAAATAAGGCCAATTGACTTTATTTCCCACCCTGTTGCGAAATAAAGTCAATTGACATTATTACCTTTTTAAAAGCAAAATAAAATCAATTGACATTATCACGCTACGCCGCGGCCCTCCTTCCCCGTCTCCCACCGTGCTGTAACGCAGGTAGATTTATTTTTTGTATACGTTGAAATACAATTTTTATATATTTTAAACATCGAGGGCTTATATTCAATAATACCATCTATCTGCACACTTTCACAAAGATGAGATTCTGATATAAAAATCCACCTAAGCTTTAACTGTCATCGGTGATATTAATGCTACCTTCAGTACATTTTTGTGAAATCCTTTGCGTGCACTTCTTTTTCCAACTAAAATTTTCTAATTTATAAAGGTTATTCAACTGGTTTATCTTATTTTATCATTGCACTTTTCTTTGAAAATGTGGCTTAATTTTATTGCTAAATGTGAATGATTAAAAGGAATGGCGCCTTTTTTGGCACTTTTATTTTTCTATTTGGCACATTTTGGCACATTTTTAGCCTCAATATGGCACCTCATAACTAAAGCTGAGATGCCACGATTGCCGCAATACACCAATTATTGCCTCATTTAATGCCCCAATCGTGTGATTTCACAATAAATTGACTCGTGTGATTTCACAATAAATTGACTCATGCGGCAATAGAGGCCGATATTGTGCTTACAATATCCAATCAAATACAATCCACTTGCGGCAATCGTGTGATAGCTCGATTGGCAATCATGAGGCAATGAAAATTCCAAAATTGCGGCAATTTTTATTGTGTTCTTGTGCGGAAATTGAAGTGAACAATACACAACAATATTTAGGCTGTTTATTAATAATCTACTTTTTTGCTTCCTTATGTGTCCAAAAACACCGAAATGAATATTCTTGTTTTCGGAAGCAAGATAACTTCTAATTTAATTTTTATTTAAATTATAATTTTTCTTGAAGTCCGATGACGGAATCTTTGCTGCGATATATACCACCACAAGCAAAACTCATACGAGAAGAATACGAAAGATATTTTATGTCCCCAATTGGCGAACTGCCATGACAGTACAAATTTATTAAAAAAAAACTTAAAAGTTCAATACAGCCCACGACGAAACGGTAGAATCTTAACATTTTGACCAGTTTTGACTACTTTTCTTCTATATGTTTAGTGTTCATTATTTTTCTTAAAAGTATAGCTCATTGTCTAACAAAAACTGCATAAAATGCAAGCTTTATACAAAAATTATAAAAATTTCTTAAACTTTCGAGCACAAGTGCATGGTTTTTAATTTCGATTTCTAGAAAAAAAATGTTATTCAGTTTCATAGCTCATTAAAATTTAGTACAATAAGGTGCAAGTTTGAAATTGCTAAAAAATCCTGTCGATGTTTATAATTTTTTTAGCTGGCGGTATTATGCACTTTCTTCTATGCAAATTACTTTGTAAACTGCATAACAATTTTTTTTTCTAGAAATCCAAATTAAAAACCATTGAATTGTGATCAAAAGTTTAAGAAATGTTTATAATTGTTGTATAAAGTTTGAAATTTTTATTTATGTGGTTTTTACTAAACAACGAGCTATGGATTTATAGAAAAAATTAACATTAAACAAACAGAAGCAAAAAGTCAAGACTGATTAAAATGTTCAGGTGCTATCTTTTGTTGCGAGCTGTACATATAATTATAAAATTTCATTCCAAACATAAATTATATAAACTCACAGCTTTCATTTAAACATACATAATTATTTTGTACCAACTTTATTTGTAATTAATAAAAAACCGAAATTAAAAAGAAAACTATCACAACTTGAACTCCACATAGCACGTTGCAGTTATCGTCGAAAACTAAAAAAATGTACACTCAAACTTCTAAATAAATGCGTCAGTTTTCATTGTACTCAAGCTTTTTCTTCTTTGCTTTCAAACAACAACAAATGTGCATAAAATAAGCCCACAATATACAAACCAGGTGCAATTTTCTTTATTATTTTTTAAAGAATACGCCATTTTTACACAATAAAGAACAAAGCAGAATTTAGAAGTCAGCGCAACATCTTATTGTCACTATTGCTGCATGCTAGAACAATCGTGTGATAAGTGTGAGGCAATTATTTTCACTATATTGCTTTTCGACAACTTGCGGCAATCAAAATTGTATAAAAAGAGGCAACCGTGTGACTGTACAGAATTTGATTGGGACAATTTTTTTATTGTGCTCCAATACAGCACNTTTTTATTGTGCTCCAATACAGAACAATAAAAATTGTTCCAGATTGGTGCATTTGCGGCAATCGTGTGATCTCAGCTTAAGGATAGTTGGCAGCCCCGATTGGAAGATTTCTGCCAAGGCGAATTTATACAAGGTGGTGTTGATGGCGAATTAAATTTTCGCCGCGGTACTACTGAATGTCAAAATGATGTGTTTGTTGTAAACAAGGCGAATTCATTTTACAACAAACACATCATTTTGACATTAAGACGTACTTCGGCGAAAATCTAAATTCGCCATCAACACCGCCTTGATTTCTGCTGTGCTTTGACAACAACTTGTCTGCAGTAAAAAAGCATATAATTTGTGCTTCAAAAGTGTGTGAAAACTAATCAATTAATTTACATGATCCCGGTTCCGATATTAAAAAATCAATAATTGTTTATACCCGCATTTTGGCACATTGGCTTGAATGTGCAATCTAATAAATAGTGTCGTCGTTCGCCTTGCTTTTAAATGATGTCACAAATTGCTGGCGGAGACATGAATACAGTGTAAGAATATTCCTTTTCTATAATTGTTTCCTTATAGAAAGGTTGGTTTCTTTTCCATTTTAGACATTCCGAATTCGTTCAAAATATGCTAATTTAAACACAGAATTCTTTCAGTCTTCATCCGGGGGTTTTGGACATGGACTGTTTCTTCAATTTAATAGTGTTCGCTTTATTTTTGTGGAAACGAAACATGTTTTGCAAGTTCTGGATCATTTCTACACTCTTTTTTCAAATATTTCTCGTATTCCAGCTGTGCTTTGCGTTTAGTTTTTCGCATCGTTTTTTTACATATTTGTAATTTAAATTTTTTTAATAAAATCAATTGGTGGTAGTTCTTGATTGTGTATGGATTAATATCACCACACTGAGGATTTGGCAATAACCTTTGACATCTATTAAAAAACAACACTTACGGGACAGTGTTTATTGTAAAAACAACATTTTTTATTCTATGAATCGACATACTTTAAGCATTGTTGACGCTATTTCCATTTGAATGAGGAAATAGCGTCAACGACTTTATTTCCAAATTTTTGTTGATTTTATTTCGCTTTTGAAAAGGTAATAATGCCAATTGACTTTATTTCGAACCAGGGTGGGAATTGACCTTATTTCCGTTGATCTTGTTACCAGTCACCAGGCCTGGTTATTGGCCGATTTCGTCCATTTTCAATACCATCGGTTCTACGCTCAAAAGAAGTAGATACACCTACCAAGTTTCGTTAAGATACCTTAATTTTTACTCGAGTTATCGTGTGCACAGACGGACAGACAGTTATCGCTTAATCGATTTATTTTTTCATTCTAAGTATTTATGTATACAAGAAGAGCGTAAGAACGAGAGAGCTGTTAGTTTCTGCTAGTTTTTGGGCTAAGAAACGCTTTCCAGCAGAAACTATTGATAATTATCTGTAAAGAAACAAAGCTAATGCTTGCTGTCAAATTTTTTACTAGCCCTGCCGGATAAACAAGTTTTATTCACCTCATAGCTGTTACACATTTAATATTCAGAGTACTTTTGAATAGATGGAGATAGCCGCACCAGCAACACCCTAAGCCAAATAAATAAAAACAACAAACACAAACTGAAACCGAAACAAAACTGATGACGAACACTGCAACGAACACTGGACATTGGCACTTCCTTATCGGAACCTGGGCCCCGTCGTTACGGAGTCTGATGAGGACACCCTTCTTTCCTCCAGTTAGGAGACAATCAAAAGTGTTCCTGGTTGTACCAACCATAGTACACCAGAAGCACAAGCAGCAAAACATATCACAGTACAACGACGGCGGGAGCTGAAAATGAAGCATAAGAAGTCCCTGAACCAAATACTAAAAAAAGGTGGTTGAGGAATATGAGAGTTCCTTAAAAGAGACGCAATCTGCAAACCCCAATCCACCTGAAATAAAGCAAAAGGGCGAATCTCAAAAGAGAACCAACGACAGCACTACCGGCAGAGAGAGCAAGAAACCTAAACAGGCTTCTTCATCTGACCCCAATCCGCTGCAACGCCACTTTAGCGACGTTGCCAAAGACAGTCTGTTGATGGCCATAGTCAGAAGCACTGGGTGGAGATCGACGTCAAGCTATCGAGTCTCGTTATGGACTACGTCCTCGATAGCCCGGCGGGTCCCCATCCGGAGTTTGATTCCTCTGGATCCTTTCGAGGATACAGGGTTATCAGATGCGCGGACCAGGCTTCTTTGGACTTCTTAGCTGGGTGCGTCGCTAAAATAAGCGAAGCATTCGTCGGCCTTAAACTAAGGATGTCCCTCAGAGGCCACGTGCACGTGTATGGTTACCCCCCATGGAGGAACCAGGCGAGGAACTTCTGAGGTGCCTAAAGCTCGCCAACAAACACATACCGTATATAGCAGACTGGCAGCTTATAAAAGTTGAGCAGCCAAATAAAACCAGCACACAACAGAATTCGCTTTGGCTTCCGCATGGCCAAGATGAAGATTTTTGTAGGCGACAAGGCTCCTGATGAATACGACACAGAGGAGGTCGACGATGCGAGCCAGTTGCTGAAGGACGTAAACATCACCGATGCAGGCCCCGCCGAAGATGAAGTGTGTACAGATTAATCTGCAGCACTCAAAATGTGCGACAGATAATCTGTTAAACCTTCTCGGAGAGGGAAGCATCGGCGTCAGCCTAATCCAGGAGCCGTGGGTCAGAGGTGATCAGATCCATGGATTTAACAGCAGTACACATAACCTCCTATACAGTGGAAATACAGGTAAACCGAGAGCATGCATTCTATTCAGAAAAGGTAATAATGCATTTCTCTGTCCAAATTACAGCACAGCAGACTTAACCGTGGTGAAAGTGGAGAGGGAAGGGCACCAAAATACCTTCCTGGCATCTGCCTACCTGGCTCATGAGAGGGACGCCCCACCCGACGAACTGGAACAATTTATCGCCCAAAATCAGAGGGAACAAATTCTGATAGGATGCGTCGCAAATGCGAGACACACTATCTGGTGGAGTTCCACGATAAACAGCAGAGGTGAGTCTCTCTTACACTTTATATTAAATACTAACCTGAGTATATGCAATAAAGGAGAGAGTCCTAACGTCAGGTAACCTAGACAGTAGTAAATCAAAGGAGATTACAACTGCTGTAGAACTAGACAACACAGTAGATAAGCTAGAAAAAACTCTAGCCATAGCTTTTAAAAAATCTACACCAGTAAGCGTCCTTAAGAAAAAATCCCCTCCATGGCGGACGGGGGAACTTAGGGAGCAGAGGTCAAATCTTGGAAAAATCTCTAACGAGTGCTACAGAACAAAACTGTGGAAGCCATACAAAGATGAATTAAGGCAGTATAAAAATTAGTAACGAAAGCTAAAGCGGACTCTTGGCAGTCATATTGCACATCCATAGAGAACTGTAGGGATTCCGCCAGACTAAGCAAAGTTTTATACAAGGAACACACCAACCCCAACCTTATTAAGGGAGAGGACGGTGCATGGACCAGGACAGCGTAGGAATCACTAGAGACCCTCATAAATACACACTTTCCCGGCTGCGATCAGAGGCCAAAATCATGGCCTCATACAAATCGTCAGCATCTCTCAAAAGAGTTACTCGACTCAATCGTAGACAAGGAAAAAATAAATTTCGCTATAAATAAATTCTCCCCATACAAATCCCCTGGCCCAGATGGCATTGGTTCGTTTACGATGATTTTGCTGGCTGGGTATTTCTTCCATCCATACATATAAAATTAGGGAATATTATACGCTACAAAAAGAACGATGAACAAATGAGGTAAGCGAAAAGCCATGCCTAAAATCAGCAGCATAAGTTCTTGGTAAATGGGACGACGAATATGCTTTTCCGTTGATTAACAAACTTCTCCGCATTCTGACTACACTTCTAGCTAGTAACGCTACTTCAGAAAGAAGTTACCCTTCGCCGGTTAAAAACGTGGTTCCATAGTATCATGAATGAAAAAAGACTGATAGGTCTAGCACTCTTATACGCACACTTACGGCCAGTTTGTCAGTGCACAGTCGTGGTTTAAACTTAGTTTAAACGCCCGAGCTGGCTGCTTTAAACTAAGATTAGCCAATCAAATGTCAGTCAGCTGTTCATTTTAAATTCAGTGTACGTAATCTAAGTTTAAACTGCCAGTGAAACTGGCCCCTAGATATTGAAATTGACACTGAACGGATAATACAAAAGTTCCCAAAAGGAAAGCGCAAAATTCAGTTTGCAATTTAAATTATTATAATCAAAATTCCGAATAAGTTGTTAAGTTACTTAATTACATCTCCCATTTGACAAACATTATAAGTAAAAAATAAGTATTTATGTAATATAAACAAATATATACTGCTTTAATAAACCCAGAGCATAACTTTTTATCTTGTGCTTTTTTACAAAATAGTATAATTGTTTTATTACATGAGACTCTGTAAATGGTTTTC
>NW_016157583.1:215889-217444 GCF_001687245.7 Rhagoletis zephyria | reverse complement strand
GCCAAAGACAGAAGAACTTCTCAAGTGGTCGAGGAAAGATATAGTCAATTTAATAGCCACGATAACGGGACATTGGCCCATTGGTGAACATGCAGCTTAAATGTGCCGTCCGTATAACCCTCGGTGCCGTAGCTGTAATCTTGTGGGAAGTAAAGAAACGGTCCTTCAATATCTTTGCGAGTGCCCAACATTGGCACAAATAAGGCAGATCACACTCAGACAGAACGAAAAATGACACTGAAGATGGCACAACGCCACAACAAGGCGGTTTGTCTGCAACCTAAGCTTGACAAAGGCAGGGCTGCACATTAACGTTAAATTTATCAATAACCGAAAAAACAAAAACGTTTTGGTTTTTTACATCGATAATGTTAACATTATGTGTTTAACAAAAAAATTTCGTTTTGCTAATTATCAGAAAAATAGGTCAACAAAAATTTTGCTTCATTGAGTATCAAAAAATATCAAAAAAAAATTGTTCTTCTGCAGCTAAAGAATTGAATAAACTGGCAAATTATATTATTTGGAACAATTGTGGAAACAATGGGTCACAGAAAAGTAGGCGAATTGGTGCGATCGTGCTTTTTGGTTCAAGAGGGCTTATTTTGCATAGCGAAATTAACAAGTGATAATTTGGGAAATTACAAAAGCCACTTGATCAGGAAGCATTTGAAAGGCTTCAGGATTAGCAGGTGCAGCAAAGCGAGAATACTGACTACAGAGCAAGTAAAAAAGTTAAGGTATCCCTTGAGCTAAGTGAACACATCGGGCAAGATATATGCACGGGTTTTTACGTACTTTATTAACAGCGTTTTGTTAAATATTTGTTAATTATTTAATAAAAATAGTTCGCATAAGGCTATGCACTCAAACATTAATTTTTCTACACAACTCTCATTATAATAAGCAAATATTTGTTAATTATTTAATAAAAATAGTTCGCATAAGGCTATGCACTCAAACATTAATTCTTCTACACAACTCTCATTATAATAAGCAAAATACAAACTATGGCCTACAATTTTCTTCTTAAATAATGAGACAAAATAACTATTGATATTTCCTCTTTGATAATCAACGAAACGAAGGCACCCTAAAATTGTGCATATGGAAACTGTGCATACGAAAAAATGCATATGAAAAAAACCGAAATAATGCATACGAAAAAAACCGAAATAATGCATATATGCACAGTTTCGGTTGAAAACCGAAATAATGCATATTAGAAAAACCGAAGTTATGCATATGCACTCTTTCGTTTGAAAACCGAAATAATGCTTATGAAAAAACCGAAATAATGCATATATGCACAGTTTCGGTTAAAAACCGAAATATTGCATATGAAAAAAACTGAAATAATGCATACATGCAAACTTTCGTTTGAAAACCGAAATAACGCATTTGAGAAAAACGAAGTAATGCATTCATGCAAAGTTTCGGTTCAAAACCGAAATAATGCATGTGACAAAAACCGAAGTAATGCATACATGCACAGTTTCGACTCAAAACCGAAGTAATGCATATGACAAAAACCGAAATAGTGCATACATGAAAA
>NW_016157583.1:183281-215864 GCF_001687245.7 Rhagoletis zephyria | reverse complement strand
CGAACTTCTTTCTGAGTAGGCGACTTTTGGCGGCGCTTAGGGATTATAACCCTTACTAAGTAGAATTCTCCTTTCTGTGCTGCCGGAAAAGGGGACCGGAAGTATTTCTGCGCAGAACTTCTTTCTGCGTAGGCGGCCTTCGGCCGCGCTTAGGGTTCGTTAGAAAACCGAAATAATGCATATAACAAAAACCGAAATAATGCATGCATGCACAATTTCGGTTCAAAACCGAAATAATGCATATGAGAAAATACCGAAATTATGCATATGCATACTTTCGTTTTAAAAGCGAATTAATGCATATGAAAAAAAACGAAGTAATGCATACATGCACAGTTTCGGTTGAAACCGAAATAATGTCTAAATGCACAGTTTCCATATGCGCAATTTCGGTGTCCCGAAGCGAATTGTTTTTTGTTAATATATATGTAGTACTTCTATATTGCTAGTAAATTCAAAGTACATTCGCCAACATCAGAGTGTCGATATATTCAAAAAATAAAGAGAGATTCGATAAGAGAATGTACTCAAACTGAAATTTTTACTTTTCAAAATTCAGGAGCGGCTTAACACATTCTTATTGAAAAATAATTCCCGTGAAAAATTAACAAAAAATACAATATTTGTATATCTATTAGAAACACTGCACCCGCTGTGGTGGCAGAGCATAAAGGTACCAGTTAGAGAAGGACTTGGCATCAGTGGGCATTTCCAGTTGCACAGAGCAGAAACGAATAGCGTGCTTTATTGGATTCGGTCAACTATCATATGCCACACAGCTTCATGTGTAAATAAGTTTTGTCTGAAGGGCTAACTATAATATGAATAAGCTGCCGTAACTGACTGTCAGAAAATGAACGAAAAGTCTGTCAAATGCATAAGCAACGTAGTGTAGACTTTTAGGTGGCTATATTTTACTTACATGAGTTCAGTATTGCCATATTTAATTAGATATAACAATATCCACTATAAGCAGTTTGTTGTAGATCACNCGTATTGCCACATTTAATTAGATATAACAATATCCACTATAAGCAGTTTGTTGTAGATCACACAATTATAGTAACCTAGAAACGCCGAAGAATAACCTGGTCTTTCTGTAAAAGGAAACGCTTACGGTCCACTTCCTAATGTGGAACCAGAACTTCTTTTGACCTGTATTACATGTAGGACTGAATCGAAAATGTTGCCAAGTTAAAAAATAAGTGACCAGATATGATAAATAAAGAAAAAAATTACCAATTTCGGTAAAACAAATGCCAATGCGGCAACATTGCATGTGTTACATATGTACAAACATACGTACGAGGACAAACAGCTGATTCCGTACGGAAGGTGCGATCAGTATTGCTCTTTCCTTAAGCAAATGACGTTTGGCGAAACTTGACGAAACTTGATGTTAAGCACATTATAGTTTCAGAATAGGATTTATGTGTATTCGCACGTTTGCATACGCTGGCTTATTCATATTATAGTTAGCCCTTTAAAGCTCAAACGACTTAGCGTACCTTATGTGATTGCGTGTTAACGAAAACTCACCACCGCAAGGCGGTGACGTTGCCGTTGCTTCTCTCTCTCTCTATCAACAGTAAAAGCGCAGTTAGTCAACGACGTAGCGTAAACGTAGGTTGACGTACGTAGCAGCATATCAAATTTACTGTTGATAAAGAGAGAGAGAAGCAACGTCAACGTCATGCGGTGGTGAGTTTTCGTTAACACGCGAATCCCATAAGGTAGATCGTGCCTGCGTCAACCTACGTCCACGTTACGTCGTTGACTGTTTGAGCTTTAATTTGATATACTGCAACATACGTCAACCTACGTTTACGCTACGTCATTGACTAACTGCGCTTTTATGGCGATTTCTTTTCAACAAAAACTGTTGTCTTTTCATTGCCCTCTCCCTCTTGTGCGTAGCGGGCACTGAGAAGGTACCATTTTTTGGTACAAAAGAAAACGCCATTAGTTAGGAAAAACACATCAAGCCTATCGAGCCCTAACCTCCAAAAATTTAAGATTTCTTTTTTTAAACTTACTTCTTGATGCAGAAATACTCTAGGACCTAAAGTCTAGGTGAACAAAAATCTGACAGAGTCACTATTTAGAAAAGGAAAGCAAATTTTCGCCGAAATGCCGATTCAGAAAACGAAAATCGGCGCAGAGTTTAATGCTTTGATTCCGAAGCGCCCCGCAAATTTGAAATTGGTCATTTAATTTTCTTTTGTGGCGTATGTTTGGACTTTAGGGTGTATGTGAAGAATTTATTTACACTTTTAGCGGTGATAGCAGTAAATACAAATCATATTCTCTGTAAAAAATTTCGACTTATGGCCCGTTCAATGCGTTCTTAGAGTTGTCAAGTCAACTCCGCACAGGTGCAAAGACCGTCTAAGAGCGTTCATGCATCAAAATTTAATTTTGAACAAAATTCGTTTGCGTTACATGCGGTTTGAAGGAAACATGGGACAGTAAAATTTTTGTTTTCTGCTGATACACGTTGGAACAATCTTCAAACCTGCAAAACTGCGAGGTACATATGGCCGCACCAGGACAAGCCAAAGACAGGAGAACTTCTCAAGTGGTCGAGGAAAGATATAGTCAATTTAATAGCCACGATAACGGACATTGGCCCATTGGTGAACATGCAGCTTAAATGCGCCTTCCGTATAACCAGAGAACGTTTATAACTGAGAAGGCGCATTTTCTCTGTGAACTAATTTCTGCCAGAAATTTTGGGGTGCAGTCGGCCAAATATACCACCCGTCGACGAGTGCACCACTCGACCGACGGTGTCGGTAGAGAAGTGTCGGCTGCCACCATACCAAAAATTTTTCCGTGCCACCACACTTTGAGCAAATTTACCATAGTTCAAAGCAAAATGAAAAAATAAGAACGAAAAAGGAAAGAGGAACAGAAATATAATAAGCACTAGGCAGAGGGGATGCTTGCGGAGGCAGGCGCGTGCTTGTGTCGGATCAAAACAAACTCTAAAATAAAAATGGTAGTCGGAACGACAAGTGTACAAAAGAAGCGGGGAAACGGGGAAAGGAGCGGGCTTTTGTACATTTGCTTGCTTGCCGAAAATATGATATTTGCGTGAAATCGATTTGCTGGTTGCAAATTCATTTTTGCAAACATGTATGAATTTTTCTGTTTCAGCTATGTTGATGAGATTTTCTAAGTCAATTTTTTCGACTTTTTTCCGCAATTATCTAAAGTCATGTAAAGTGGAACTTTTTCAATAAAACTATTTCATTACAATTTAATGAAACATATGTATGTATGTATGTATATATTTACTTATGCACATACACATATATACGTACATACATATACATATCTATGAATTGTAGCAATTCATTAAATTGCATTAGTGTATGCATGCGCAGTCGGCTAATTTTTACATTTCCATTTGCCGACGGCATTTTGCATGCGCAAGAATTTCCTGTTGCTAAAAAATTGATGTACAAATAAAAGCGTTGTAAAAATATACTTACTTATGTAATACAATTATGTTGACATTATGTTATGTTATTAATTATGTTGTTTATACAGAACGTAGAAAAATTCAACAAATGTTGATCTAAATTTTCTAATTTTTAATCGAATGGCCTTATTCATTAAAAATAAAGTAGCTTTATAAAAGGTTTAAAAATTGAAATTGTATGAAAACGTCAATTTATAAAGCTCTTTAAACCTACTTTATTTTTTATGAATAAGGCCATAAATTTTTATAAAGTTTTGGGTACGCAGATAGATTGGTTATGTATGTAATTTTAGTGAAACAAGTGAAAGTTTTAAGCGGATAAAAGATCGCTTTAATTTTTAATGAATTTTTTTCCGACGTATTTTGCGGTTTTATGCATATAACAGGTGTAATTTATAAAATATAGTATTTAATTTTTGTTTTATTATTTTGTTTGCAAACGGTCTTGCGCATTTTATTCTACAAGAAATTCGCTTTTATGTATACGGTAAAAAGTACAAGCCGTCCGCAACAAAAAATCATTAAAAATCTACGCGATTTTTTAGCCGCTTAAAACTTGCACTTGCTTTTCTACCGATCTATCATTCTAAAAACTGAGATTAAAAATCACAAAATTTAGACGAAAATTTGTTGAATTTTTCTAAATTTTGTATAAAGTTTGACTTATGTGGTTTCGATTAAAGCATGAACCATATTTTTATAAAAATATAACAAAAAAATGTTTACTTGAAAAACATTGTAAATATTATACAAAAAAGAACCATGCAATCACTTTTGATTGCCCGTGTATGTACGTATGTGTGTCTAACAAGTTATGACTTCTTATCAAAATACCGATATTAACTAATAAACTTAATATTATATCGTACAAATGTGTTTGTAAAATTAATTTCATTATAATTATTTCTGCAATCAAATTTTCTATTCATGCAAAAAGCCAAACGCATAAATATGTACGTATGTACACATTCATTTGTAAATATGTAGATATGTAATGTATGTATGTAACATATATATGTACATACAAATGTGCGATTGGTCGGCTTTCGTCTTCCCCTCGCCGCTCCCATCCACACACAAATTATTCAATTTCTGGGAATCGACACCAGATTGGCACGTGCGCGAAAATATTAACCCTACATTCACGAAATATTTAGATTTTCGCATAAGTTTGCATTTAATAAAGCAATACTCGTACATTTTGTATGGAGAATAATATTAATTAATTTAAAATTCTGCATGTAACCATGTTCTCGACGATATATGTAACTTTCATAAAGATTAACCATAAAAATTGTGCTTCATTAACAGTTGCAACCAGCTGAAACCAAAAAAACTATGTCCGCTAAATGGGTTAAAGACCAACTGGAATTGACATTTTTTACACGCATACATGCATACATTCATATACACATGTACAGTGGAGTAGCACTAGGTTGAACATTGCATTGCTTGTACTTTGATGTGTTTGAATCTTTTATGGTACTGAAGATTTGCTTAGGGATGAAAAATATTAAAAATCGTTCGTGCATATATGTAAATATATTTTTATAAACGCTTGGAAGTATAGAAATTTTTAATATTAAAAAATAAATAAAATAATTTTTTTGTATATATATAAATTTTGTTCAAGGCACATTGACCCACCTGTACAAAAATTGTGGCGCGGCATGGACAAAAATTTTACAATTTCGGACCGAAAAATATGAAAACGAGCTAAGTTGCCACGTTACATCTGTGAACTTCCGATAAAACCACATATGTTTGTGATTTTACAAGTTTTGATTTTATTAAAAAAAAATTAATGTATTTTGCTGCAGAAAACATACACTTTTATTTAATGTTTATTAAAATGACACTTTAAAATACTAGTTAATGATTGAAATATTGGTATGGAACAGAGAAATAGAGTGTTTTGTCAAAAATTACCAAAAATTACCAAAAATTGCCAAGATTCGAGATAACTTATTTTACTGGTTATAGAGAAATAGTTGCCAATTTTCACTTGGCTGGCCGAGATTTCTTCATTTTAAGATTTTAGAATTTTTGTGTCGGATTGACAAAGTTGCGCTTGTTGGTGATGAATTTGCGGGGAGATGTGCTGCGGTTGTTTTTATGAATGAATTTACTTGGCCTTGAGAAATATGCAAATGCGTTTATGAATGAAATAGTTATTGTTGTATTTGAGTATACGTGTAATTATGTGCATATATATGTATGTATGCTGCCGTGATTTGTACATATGTACATTTATATGCATGTTCGTAGTTTTTTTGGCAGTAATATGCACATACATATATATGCATGCAAAAACGTTATCAATTAATGGAGCATGTACATACGTATGCGTAGAAAATGCATTTTCATTTGACTCCAAAACTATTGGGGCATATTAGTAGACGAAATAAAGTCGACTCTTAAGTTAAAGTTTGTCAGCCCCAAATAAGAAGAAAGTTAGTATGTATGTACATACATATATGTAATATTATGTGCATGTGCAAGAACGTTATCAATAAATGGTTTTGGAGTATGTGTATTGGGTACATATGTACATATGTAAGTATGTACATACATATATACATTCAGATGCGATCAACTAATTAGCAACGAAATTCAATATGATATTGTTTGCAAATTATGTTTATTTATTTTTAATGATTTTAATTTAAAATATAATTCAATCTGTAACAAGAACCACAATAATAAAAGTTTAAAAGCTTGCACAAATTGCAAAAAAACGAATCAAACTTCAAGAAATGGTCATCCAAATTTTTAATTAGAATATTTAAAAAATTTTCGGGTATGCAGTATTGTAGTCCATTCAATTATAGTATAAGAAAGTGCAAGTTTCAAGTTGTTAAAAATTACCATTGATTTTATAGTTTTTTTTTTGTGGGGGTGTTGCTGTTTTTTTTCATACAAAAAAAAATTGTGATCGTGTGTTATATGGAAGAAAATGCGAACACCCTCCACAAAAAAAATTCTAAAAATTCAACTGTAATTTTTAATGACTAGAAACTTGCACTTTAGTGTACTTCATTGAATGGGCTACAAAGCTGCATACCCGAAAATTTTCTAAATTTCAAAATAAAAAAATTGAAATCTTGATAACTTGATAATAAAAACTGATTTTTTCTTCGCTTTTAAATGCCGACAACAAATTACCAAAGAGTACGCATTTGTAGGCTTTTTTTGTCAATATGTCCATCTTTAAAGTGAATTTGGGAAAAAACTAAGGCACCTAGAAAACTGCGATTTGTTGCATTGAAAACAGCTCGGCAACTAAAATAAGTTAACAAATTTTTAATGAATAAGGCCATTCGATTAAAAATTAGAAAATTTAGATCAACATTTGTTGAATTTTTCTACGTTCTGTATAAACAACATAATTAATAACATAACATAATGTCAACATAATTGTATTACATAAGTAAGTATATTTTTACAACGCTTTTATTTGTACATCAATTTTTTAGCAACAGGAAATTCTTGCGCATGCAAAATGCCGTCGGCAAATGGAAATGTAAAAATTAGCCGACTGCGCATGCATACACTAATGCAATTTAATGAATTGCTACAATTCATAGATATGTATATGTATGTACGTATATATGTGTATGTGCATAAGTAAATATATACATACATACATACATATGTTTCATTAAATTGTAATGAAATAGTTTTATTGAAAAAGTTCCACTTTACATGACTTTAGATAATTGCGGAAAAAAGTCGAAAAAATTGACTTAGAAAATCTCATCAACATAGCTGAAACAGAAAAATTCATACATGTTTGCAAAAATGAATTTGCAACCAGCAAATCGATTTCACGCAAATATCATATTTTCGGCAAACAAGCAAATGTACAAAAGCCCGCTCCTTTCCCCGTTTCCCCGCTTCTTTTGTACACTTGTCGTTCTGACTACCATTTTTAATTTAGAGTTTGTTTTGATCCGACACAAGCACCCGCCTGCCTCCGCAAGCATCCCCTCTGCCTAGTGCTTATTATATTTCTGTTCCTCTTTCCTTTTTCGTTCTTATTTTTTCATTTTGCTTTGAACTATGGTAAATTTGCTCAAAGTGTGGTGGCACGGAAAAATTTTTGGTATGGTGGCAGCCGACACTTCTCTACCGACACCGTCGGTCGAGTGGTGCACTCGTCGACGTGTGGTATATTTGGCCGACTGCACCCCAAAATTTCTGGCAGAAATTAGTTCACAGAGAAAATGCGCCTTCTCAGTTATAAACGTTCTCTGCTATAACCATTGTGTACAAATACAAGTGAGATATCTTAGCAATAGACGTCATCCTGAGCCACAGCTGCGATCATCTATTTTATAGAGTTGCTTATTTTGGTCAAAACTGTGCTTTTTTGACCTGAGTTGCATCAAATAGTCTCATACAACTTAGTAGTATTTGTGGTTGAAATGATTGTTTTTTTAAAATACTATTTAGAAAATTTCGTTTGATTTCGACATTAGAAATATTCATATTATAAAAGTTTTTCACATATGTTTTAAGATTTCAAAGCTTTTAAAAAGTACGGTAAAATTCAACAATGTGCTTGAATTTGTTTGCATCTTCGTCAGCTTCTTCGTTTGCAGACTAGAAAAATGGCGAACAGCCATCAAAATACTAATTCAAAATACACATCTTACACTTTACACACAAATGGGTGCGCGCAGCAAAATTCAGCCCTTATGGTAAGTTAATTGCATCGTGCGTCGACGACAAGTTAAGAATTTGCGATACATTTTCAGGCGAATGTGTGCGAACGTTCACCGGGGGAAGAGGTATGGGACGACAGCTGGCATGGCATCCAGACGGTAATCTGGCTTTAGCATACGGTGGCTTTAGCATTAAGTTGTAACCGCGTTAAGATATTTGACATAGCCGAAGGCGAGCTAATGCAGTGCACTCGTCGCCGGAGAATGATGTTGCATTTCACCCAAGTGGAAATTTCTTGGTGACTGGCGGCGATGACGATACAATAAGATTTATTAGAAGGTCGACCAATTTATACACGGTAGTAGTGCACTTTAGCGGAACCAGGTCAAAATTGACGGGAAAATTATACACTAACTGGCCATATGACTAAGTTTGCGCCGTCGCTTTCTCTCCACATGGTAGACATTTTGCTTCCGCGGGCGAGGATCGACCGGTAATTTCTGCTTTGTGTGTGAAAAAATTATATAATATAAAATTTTTCCTGTATTCAACAGTTGCTCGTTTGAAAATCTAATTTGCATACATTTGATGCATATAACTCCGCCATATACTACGTTTATACGCATGCATAAGTCGCTTTAATTCATTTCGCCGCGATTCAAAACATATGTATAAACTGAATTTCAATTCGCTTTGAAAGAGCGAAGTGTTTTGGCTCACACTCCATTTCAAATCAGGGATGATAAATGAATTTTTCGCAATTGTACCAAACGTCAGAAAAAAATGTACCAAATCAAATAAAAATGTACCAACAAAAAATTTTAGACGCTTTCACAAGACGAATGTTAAAACAAATATACATTTATTTAACGCCTTTTAAATAAACATTTAGTAAAAATATACATATATACATATATTAAAAGTAGAATAAAAATTAGTCAAGCATTTCACTTTCTGTGAGATCGTAAGTCACATTTTGGTTTAAAGACTCTGTATGTATCATTATATCATGACAAAAACTTTGAGAAGATTTGATATAATATTTTGCTTTTATTAAAGAACCGAGGGTTTTTACTTGTAATCTATTCCTACATTTAGTTTTTATTAGATTCTGAACAGAAAACACACGTTCAACATTTTCGGAGGAATGTGGAATAGACAATNTAATTAATTTAATTTGTTCCCAAAACTCGCGTATATTAAAATTCTTAAATTTTTTTAAGTTTTCGTGCTCCGCAAGAGCTCTATATTCAGTATTGATTTTCTCAAGCTTGCTGACCTCAATTTTTGGAAAAAGATGCATTAAAAGGGGTACGATGCTATTTGTTTCCCCACTCAAAATTTCAGCTGGTGCAAACTTTGCAGCCCAAGACAATACCACATCGTCAAAATTAATTTTACTTTTTAATGTAGCGCAAAATTGTATGTAATAGTTCTTCGCATAGTTTTTAAAAACTCTGATCTCGCTCTCTTCGAAAATGTTTTGTTCTAAAAACAGTTCTACGTTAACGCCGCAAAAAACTGAGTCTAAAGAAAGACAGTTTACTTCACTAAAGTTTAATTTCGATATTTCAGTGACGTCCAAGTACGTTTTTTTCAAAAAGTTTCTACCTATTTGATAAATTAAAGATTTCAGTTTGGGTATGTAAACATGTATGCGTGCTTCTTCAGATTGCATTTCTAAATTCACGCAGTTTATAATTTTTAGTACATAAGATAAAAATATGTAATAAACTTTATATAAAGGCGTGCAAAATATTTCATTAATTTTTAAAACATTTTCGTTACGTTGATTGTTTTCAAAATTCGATAAAGTAAAATAGTATTTGAGAGGATCCCATTGCTCTAATATGCGATCAACAACAGCTTGCCTACAAAGCCATCTCGTTGTGTAAAATTTCAGGATAACATGCATTTCTGTTCCAAAATATTCCTGAAATTTTTGGAAGTCAGATCTTCTAAGAGAACTATTACAAAAAAGGGTAGTTAATATTTTTCAAAAATAAATCAATTTCTTTTGGAAACGTTTCGTCGGCGGCAAAAGACGCTAAATTCAATATGTGGCACACACATCCGTTTACGTACAAATTTGGTATAACTTTCTGTAATCTAGCCTGCACGCCACTAATAGAACCCATCATTACAGAGCAATTATCTGCCGCGAATGCCAGCATATTCTCAGAAGGAATGGAGTTCGTTTTAAGGATTTGCAATATGGCATTGCAAATGGTCTCAGCACTGCTGTTCTCTAGGGGTACTAGATCTAAAAATCGATCAATGCATTTTTTGTCAAACAATCTTATAACGACCGCCAGGTTTTTTGATACTGATATATCCGTGCTCTCATCAACGATGACAGAGTAGTATTGATTACTGCAAAGGCGTGCAATTGATTTTGAGTTCAGTGGAGCAATGACATCATTTACAATTTTTTGAGTCTTAAGTCTATTAACTGCCATTTTTTAATGATTTTCGAATCCGTGATGGTATTTTTTAAAAGCAGATTTAAGTGATCCATCATCGCGAATGGTAAGTTATGCTCAGCTACAAAACAGCTGAGTCTTACCTCCAGGCATTTTGCTGCTTTGGTTGTAGTGTCGAACGATCGCTTAGATGCAATAAATTCATTTAACTTTGGAGTGTTTTGGGCCAGCTTCTCTGCTTTTTTATGGCTCTCGGAAATTGCATGGCGCTGGATGTGATATAGTCTTCCAACAATCGGTGAACTGCATATTACGCACTTTTTTCCTTGAGGGGACTCGTCTCGTTCTAACCATGGATATTTTTCTTTCCATTGTATACGAAAAGGAATTTTATATTTTTTGCAGTCATCTCTGTCACATAAAGAACGTCAAGAAAATTAAACATTAGCAGGAAAGTCATTTATTGAGTTAAAAATATGTATGCTCTCACGACTCATTTCTGTGGCCATTTGGTGTTGTGTCATCTTCTTTTGCCGCTTCGCCTTCGGTTTTTCGGCAATAACAAACATTACAATGGTATATTTAAATAATTTTCCAAGTTTTTAATAGATGCCTTACCTTTTAAAAAAAATATCCATGTTCCAAAACGTATTTTTCGTTTATTTTTTATACCTTGTAATGTAAAACAAATTTAATCCAAGTTTGTACGAAGTAGAGAAGGAAGAAAATATTTGTATAAATAAGTAGACGTTTTTAATAAACGAAAATATAAAACCAATCCAAACATACCCGCGCGGGATTTCCAAATTGTACCAAAAAGGTCAATGTGGTGTCAATGTACTTTTTGGTTTCAAATTGTACCAAAAAAGCACAATTGTGGCAATTTTATCATCACTTAGGGTATTCACAGTTTACTTCTAAAGTTAAAAGGTGGCAACTTTAACAAGATAACACACTCGAACTGTGAACAACCCTTATGTTTAAATAAAGTATTAGTGGTATTCATCTAAACCGATAACTTTATCAAGCAGATAATCTTATAAGTTTATGCACTCTGTTACATGAACGACCCACACTCTCTTTTCGTTTACACATGCGACAATAATCGTGTTTTCTTTGGTTATAAAGCGCAGTGTCACTAACTTTATACTACTAGCACGGGGATAAAGAAATTATAGGGATGATAAATGAATTTTTCGCAATTGTACCAAACGTCAGAAAAAAATGTACCAAATCAAATAAAAATGTACCAACAAAAAATTTTAGACGCTTTCACAAAAAAGACGAATGTTAAAACAAATATACATTTATTTAACGCCTTTTAAATAAACATTTAGTAAAAATATACATATATACATATATTAAAAGTAGAATAAAAATTAGTCAAGCATTTCACTTTCTGTGAGATCGTAAGTCACATTTTGGTTTAAAGACTCTGTATGTATCATTACATCATGACAAAAACTTTGAGAAGATTTGATATAATATTTTGCTTTTATTAAAGAACCGAGGGTTTTTACTTGTAATCTATTCCTACATTTAGTTACTACGTTTATACGCATGCATAAGTCGCTTTAATTCATTTCGCCGCGATTCAAAACATATGTATAAACTGAATTTCAATTCGCTTTGAAAGAGCGAAGTGTTTTGGCTCACACTCCATTTCAAATCGGTAGTTTATTTCTCCAGACAGTTAGAAAGAGTGTATAAACACCGCTCTCACTCAAAGTGAATTGGAGGTCAGCTGTTCCGCTCAAATTCCAAATAATCGCATCAGTATTTAAAAGCTGATTAATAATAATCGATCTTTTTCTTTGCCACGATTTTATAATGCCGAATAAAATTAGATTTTTATCACTTTCCATTATGTTAACTTATAAAATGTCAAATGAAAACAGCTTATTTTGTTTGCTTTTGAAGACGGTTACTTTGATGCCGATATAAAGCCGTAAGTATAAGCACTAGAGCGAAATGTGTACGGTGTCAATGCGCTTATAATAGACACACCAGTTGCTGGAGTACCAAAAAGCTGTGATGACAGTATTTTAATTGATCCACGACAATCGGAAGCATATGGAATGCGCGATGGAAATTTTCTGGTGCTTGATAGCCAATATACTACAAGAGTGAAACGCTACAAGGGAATTTTTCTTAAATTTCTTGTTAAGGGTCATCGATAAATTCCTTGTGTTGTAAATAATAAAGGGAATGCCGGGTTTTTCTAAAGCCAGCTTTCCGACATAATCTACTATTCCAAACGAACACAGAAATATAAATGTATCTAAAACTGAATAACTCAAATCAAATTGGATTGCATTTGCATAATATACCTAATATTGGTATAACCTTGTAAAGGTTATAAAATACGTTAAATCCGCACTATCTGCATTAACAAAAACGCTAAATTGGAATATTTAAAATAAAACGATTCATATTTATTTTCTAATAAGTATTGTTTCTTGATTGAAAGTATTTAATACTAATATAATGTAGTGGTTAATGTTTAAAAATGAATTCGCAATATGTCCGCAGCTCAGGTTGATTTGGAGAAATCCGTTTAAATTTTTCGAATTACATCTACTTGAATATAAGATAGGCAGGGTTGCATACAAATGTTAGTTCCGTAAATATTTAAAATATGTTAGTTCATTCAATATTTACATCTGGGCCAATAAATAATAACAAATATAACCGAAAAAACAAAGTATCAATTAAAACGAGTTTTTATAACCCCCCATAAAATTCCGATTAATTTTAAATACGAAAATAACGATATTTTTTCATGGAGAAGTAATTTTTTTCATATACCTTGTTTATACCTATACAAGAACCGCATTAGCAAAAAACCGATTGAACTCAACATATATTTTTTTACAGCATTTATACCCCTGTCTTTATTTTTTTTAATAAATAATTTGCGCGGTTGACCGAAATGGAAACAAATAATAATTGTAATTTATTATAACAATAATTCGAATTTAAAACGGGCTGTATAAAGAAAACCAGCCTATTGTCACTTCACTTCAATTGAGTGATGCGTTTATACTTGTTTTCTAACTGATGTGAGGAACAAAAAACCGAATTGAAACCAAATTGAAGTCAACACACTTTTCAATTTCAACGCGTTTTGAAATTCAGTTTATGCATCCGTTTTGAATCACAGTGAACTGGGTCAAAGCGCCTTATGTGTCGGTATAAACAAGGTAATAGAGCCTTTTGATTCTTAACAACATACATTAGACATTTTATTTAACTGTTGAAATGGTAACAATTACATATGCGCAAAATGTTACTATAGATTCAATTTTTGTTTTATAAAAATACATTTTTTAATTTCACTTTAATTTGGACAGTGGAAATATTTTCATTTTAAAAATGTATCACATATTTTTGAAGATTTTCAAAGCTTTAAAAAAATCTGCAGAACACAACAATGAGCCTTAGGAATAATAAATAAGCAATTGCCTTTTCTTAAAATTTCAGACGTTTTGTTCGACAATAAATAAGCAATTGCTTTTTATTAAAATTTCAGACCTTTTATTCGATTTGTTCAATCAAATCTAAATAAAAGGTCTGAAATTTTAAGAAAAAGCAATCGCTTATTTTTGAATTATTTTATATACTTATTTTCTGTCTCAAAATGGCTTCTCGGCCATGCGGTGGAGTAAATTGAAAAACGAAAAAGAAAAATATTTGAATAGAAATTTGTTTAAGAAACCGATTTAGTTAATAAAAAAGGAGATTGAACATTAACCATGACGATAATGTTTCATTAGACGCCAGGCCAATAACCTAAATCATCAAACAAACATTCGTTTTCGGATGCGGAAAACATCGCCCCAATTGTACGTTTGTCTCCAAATTCTTTTATTAATAATTGAATAAATTTAATTTCTACTTTCCAAAAATTTCCATTGGTGCTGATTGCTGAAAGGATTATTTAGCGATTTGGAGCATAATCAACACAATATATGCACATAAATATGTATTATTTCACAGATCTCAGATATTAGTGGATGATTAAATTTCCCATTAGTACACCAACAACGACTCCTCTACATCCTAGAGCGGTGTGTACTAATGGAAAATATAATCGAATTGTTAGATGTTTGCTAAATTGTATCAACCACCTTTCATGTTTATGTGTAATTTATTTCAGATTTGTTGATTATTTTCGGTTAAGTAAAGATGCTTTTAAATACGTTCTGGAGAAAATAGTACCATCGATGAAAGTAGGGAAACGACCAACAATTATTTCTAATGAAATAAAGTTGGCAACTACGCTACGGTTTTTGGCACAAGGCTCATACCAAGTTGGTGTTGGAAATGATTTCAAATTGGCCTTATCTCAACCCACCGTGTCCGCAATATTGGCTGAAAGACTTGAAGCTCTGGAGCAGGTAATATGCCCCCTGCTTATAAGATTCGAAATGTCCGAGGAGGAGCAGACAGAAGTGATAATGCATTTCTTCCAAAAGGCAGGGTTCCCCGGCGTAATAGGTTGTGTGGATGGAACGCATATTAAAATTTCGGCGCCCACTAAGTTGGACCAAAATCTGTATTTTAACAGAAAAGGGTTTTTCAGCTTAAATGCAATAATTGTAAGTAGAAATTTTGCCACTAGTTGATTTAATTGGTTTTGATAAATTTTACTTATAGATTTGTGATCATAAAATGAAAATAAGGTACTTCGATGCGCGATATGCAGGCTCATCCCACGACTCCCTGATATGGAACATTAGTTCTGCAAAACAGGTGTTACGTGAGCGGTACGATTCTGGAGTGCGCAACGCTTGGCTATTAGGTAAAAAAAAAGCATGATATGTTTATATTGAAGTTAACCAAAACCAAACAAACATTTACAGGCGATGCAGGCTACCCTCTGGAACCGTATTTAATGACGCCCTATAGATCAACTTCAGAAGGAAGCGCTGAATCCATTTTTAACACCAAGCACGCAAAAACTAGAAACATAATAGAGAGAACCATTGGAGTCTTCAAAAACCGATTTCGCTGCTTACTCGGAGCTCGTCAGCTACATTATAAGTCGGAAAAAGCAATGCAAATCGCAAACGTTTGTGCTGCCTTACATAATCTTTGTATTGACTTTAATGTAGAGTCATCAAGCTACGATTCATCATCCGAAGCTGAAAATGTTCAAGATGGGTTTGAAATTGATGTATCTGACGACTTGCAAAACATGGAAGCTACGTAAATATGGCAACAAATTAAAGAAAGCTTTTTGTAATTCGTTTTTGGTTGTTTTTATTAAAAAATATAAAATACTTCAGTATTTTGTGCATAAAACAAAAAATTTTTATTCTATTTTTAAAAAATTCATCTTTAAACACTGCTTTCATAGCATTGATGTTTGTAGTCCTCGGGACAATAGGTACAAAGTTTGTATGAAAAAAACTTATAAACTATAAACTAAATTCAGTCTCTCTGAGGTCTTCATTGACCGACTAGTTCAATTCAAATCAAAAAAAAAAAAATTAATTCAATATAAAACATAAATAAATTCAATATAAAACTGTATATATATCTGTTAGTCAGCTTTCTTATTTTTCCTAATTGTTAATATTTCTAGTTCAGCCTCTTTTATTTCTAGTTTAATCTTTTTTAGTCTCATTTCTGTTTGGTACAGATTCTCTTCTCTTTCATCCTGCCTTTGCATTAGCTTTAGTTTTTTTCGCTCTATTTCTATCAAAAGAGTCATACTGAATGTTCTCCATTGAATTTATATTGTTCCCAATTTCCGCAAGGGTTGTCGACATTCGTGTCAGCACACCCTCTTGCATTTCAGTGTGGTTTTGCAACAAATTCTGCCGCTGTCTATTTGCGCGAACACGACTTCTCCTGCTAGTATGAGGAGGTAAATCTGCNTCTATAAACTAAATTCAGTCTCTCTGAGGTCTTCATTGACCGACAAGCTCAATTCAAATCAAAAAAAAAAAAAATTAATTCAATATAAAACATAAATAAATTCAATATAAAACTGTATATATATCTGTTAGTCAGCTTTCTTATTTTTCCTAATTGTTAATATTTCTAGTTCAGCCTCTTTTNACTATAAACTAAATTCAGTCTCTCTGAGGTCTTCATTGACCGACTAGTTCAATTCAAATCAAAAAAAAAAAAATTAATTCAATATAAAACATAAATAAATTCAATATAAAACTGTATATATATCTGTTAGTCAGCTTTCTTATTTTTCCTAATTGTTAATATTTCTAGTTCAGCCTCTTTTATTTCTAGTTTAATCTTTTTTAGTCTCATTTCTGTTTGGTACAGATTCTCTTCTCTTTCATCCTGCCTTTGCATTAGCTTTAGTTTTTTTCGCTCTATTTCTAAGAGCTTATCAAATGAGTCATACTGAATGTTCTCCATTGAATTTATATTGTTCCCAATTACCGAAGGGTTGTCGACATTCGTGTCAGCACACCCTCTTGCATTTCAGTGTGGTTTTGCAACAAATTCTGCCGCTGTCTATTTGCGCGAACACGACTTCTCCTGCTAGTATGAGGAGGTAAATCTGCATTCTGCATCTTCTCGTAGCACTTCTTGTAGCACTTCTTCAACACTCATGCAACTTCCACTTTTGGGAACACCTTGAGCCATTCCTTTCGGGTTAAATTGCTTGCCGAATTGAAGAAGGTTGGCAACCTGCTCCTCCAATGGGCTCAGCACCAATTGCTTGTAGCTTCCTCCTCCTGTGGCACGGCAGTCCTGCTTGTTGTGCAAGTGCTTTCTTTTAACCTTGCATTTCAGATCCCTCCAAACCTTTAAATTCACAAAAAGTTAAACCATATAAGTTTAAAAATAAGTTGTTTTTTACCTTTTGCCAACCCTCACCATCCCTGAGTGGTGGACCGAGAGCATTGATTGCACTTGCAATATCCTGCCATTGCGACTTAAAATTATTGGGAACTGTCCCTTTGGAAAAGCCTTTAGCAAGCGCAGGATTTTTTTCTAGTTCTAAAACAAGCTGCGCAAATTGATTGTTGTTTGTTATTTTCATTTTTCTTTCCATTTTTCTAAATTAAATAAGAACTAAACAAATAAAGTGTGTAAAAAGGTATAATTCAGAATTATTATACCAAATTTTTACAGCAGAATATTTAATTTAGCGCTTGTCGTCACCAAAAACTGTATTGACAAGTTTTATGTTGACACCCGTCAACAGAATATCAATATTGTTGTCGTCAATACCAAAATAGTATCAACAGCTGTCAACAGTTATCGACTTTGATGACGGCAATACCAATTCGGAGGCATCGACACTATTTTTGACAATATTGACATGATATTGACAACCGTAATAGGGGTGATTGCCTCTCGCTGCGCATATCGTCCCATGGCGATTTTTTGCTTTCACGCCTTCATGCCGAAAAGCCGCAAAACTTGATAGCGGCCAATTTTTGCGCAATTTTCATTTAAACTCGCTATATCTCAGACGTTTATGATTATTTTATTATTTTATTTTTTAAATTTTTCTTCTGTTAAAGTTTGATTTTTTTTAATTTTTTCATTAAAAAATAAATAAAAGCTGGAATGATTAATTAATTTGTCAGCAACTATAAACCCTATCGGAAAGTGATGCATATACGGTTTATGGAGAATTTCATTGGCTTTCATTTGCCTTATTTTATATTAACAAATTAAATTAAATTAAACAAATATTTTTAAATAGGAGACTTTGCTTGTTTAGACATTTCAGTTTTAAAGCTATTTAAGTCCTCTTTCATTTGATACCAAACTTGTTTAATTTTGATAAGCGTGTTTATTATCCGGAAAGGACTTTTAGTTGGGAATAAAAAATATTTGGCCAGGTTTAACTCGTAAAGAAAATAACTGTTACTTTCGGCCCCTTTAATATTCGCATTCGCCAAAGATCCGCATTGATTATTGCGAATGCGAAAGCGAATGCGAATGTTAAAATTAATGCGGAAGCTCCGGGGTTGCGAATGCGAATATTCGCAACAACCCTGGTACATACATACATATAGCAGCAATTAATTTCATTTAAAGAAATGGCGTGTCGTCCATTTCCGCTGTAGCGTATGCAGTGCATATTTTTAACTTCTTTAGTGAATAGAAACGCGTTGTGTGTATCTTACTCACTAAACCTTTATTCTCTTCCAAGAAGATTCTAGAAACACAACAAACTATACATACTAAAATAATTCGTATGTCTCAAAAGCAAAATACGTTAATAACCTAAAGTAATTTAATCAGCTGTCACTTCTTTCGAATATCCCTCAACACCCATGGTTGCATTTGAGGATATTTTCCTTGTCATCACGGATAGATGGCACCAGAGGTTGCCACATCTACCCCCTTCCCAGTGACCAAACCGAGAGCGAATCTTACTTTTTTATTCCTTTGATATGTCTTTACTGTGGTTGCAGCCTCCGATTCAGGGCAGTCTTTTATGAAAAATGCTGGTTTAAGACGCTCCGTTGAGACCGCAACCTTTCTTCCATTTATGTTGATGATGTACTCTATCATTTGAACGCTCAACCATCTCGTACGGTCCCAAATAAGGCGGCTCCAGAGGCTGCCGCACTGCGTCAGTTCTTAGCAAAACATGCGTTCCCACGACAGTCGGGTCTACGTAACCGGAACGACCCAGATTTATATCTGGCCAAGGACTGTCACTCCAGCAACACTCCCCAAAAAGTCTTTGGGGAATTTGTATGCTGCTACAACAACAACAGAAATCTGTTAAATGTTTGTAAATGAACATACTCTTCTTGACGTGATGCGCTGTTGGAACCGGCCGTACCATTCGCATGTAGTCTCGAAATTTCTTGGCGAAATCTTGAGGATTGATTGGTTTATCCAAATCGTCATAGAATTCATTTGGTAATCGAATATGCCCGCCGTAGAGTAGATCAGCTGCCGATGCGTCAATGTCTAATTTGTAACACGTCCTAAGCCCAAGTAAAACCGTTGGCAGCAATTCTGTCCAATCTGCTTCTGAATGATTGTATGTGCTGCTATTATGCGTCGGGCTGCCGCCAACCAGCGAATTAGACGACAGTCGTTTTATTTTGGCTCCCGCCAGTTGCTACAACCTGCACGACACTTTCGTGCCCCAGCGCCAAACTTTTTATGAAAATAACATAATCCGTCTTGTGCGCTCTCAACCCGAGTGCTCCGTTTAGGAGTGCGCGATGGTTAACGCGACTGTCTTGCCGACTCTTTTAGATTTTTAACATCAGTTTGTAATTTACTAACATTCTCGAGGATCACTTGCATCATTTCTTTGACACTACCAGTCGTTGCGTGGGATAGCGCTTCTACAGAATCGGATACTGCTAATTTAACATCTTGCTGCAAGTCTGATACTGCAAAAACCGAATTTGTTTTAGCTGATTCTAGCCTTTTGTCAGCAACTTTCGCCAATTTGTCTAAATCACTTTCTTGCCAAACAGATAACAGTGGACGAATCGTTGAGGGCATTTGATTCATAAAAAGACTGCGTATTACTGCTTCACAACCCGGATCCGGCGCTAAACGCTTCATATACGCCAGAATGTCAGTTGGCTTCATGCCTGAAGTTTCACCCCCCTGGAGCAAACGTTTCATTTTGCTTTCAGGCGACTCCGAGTATTTATCAAGCAAACGTGATTTAAGAGCTGCATATCTGTTTTGCTGCGGCGGCCGTGCGACCAAATCCTCAATACCAAGTATGATGTCTTCATCCAAGTTGATTGTAACCAATTAAAACATGTCAACATCATCTGTTATACTGCTAAGTCTGAATGAACGCTCCAATTTTGTAAACCATATCTGCGGATTAAGCTTGTTGAATTTTGGTACATGAACTCGTTGCACATTAGAGCGGAGTTTGCTTGTTGCGCATAAGCGATGCTTAACTGATGCAATTCGTTTTGCATAATTTCTAACTGTGTTTTTACATCGTTTGACTCCATCTCGGAACTGTGACTGTCGAAAAAGTTCTCCGCTTCGTCAATTGGCTCGTCGCCGTCTGATTTTAGTGATCACAAATTGTATTTCGACATCAATTTCGTGGAAAATTCGTGGTCACCACTTTAGTGAATAGAAACGCGTTGTGTGTATCTTACTCACTTAACCTTTATTCTCTTCCAAGAAGATTCTAGAAACACAACAAACTATACATACTAAAATAATTCGTATGTCTCAAAAGCAAAATACGTTAATAACCTAAAGTAATTTAATCAGCTGTCACTTCTTTCGAATATCCCTCAACACCCATGGTTGCATTTGAGGATATTTTCCTTGTCATCACGGATAGATGGCACCAGAGGTTGCCACACTTCTTCTGGCGAGGCGACATCTATCTCTAGAGTTTTTCTGATTGTATGCCTTTGATATGATACCTACGACGAGGTTGATATCTAGACTAGGTTTGCCATAAATACCTTTGCTATATTTATAGTATAAATGGTGGTCTGGACATACAACATTGCAAGTTGATAAACGCGTTGTAAAAACATTGCGAATATTGTGAAACAATCACTGTATGTATGTTGTATGTATGTATGTATGTAAGTTTGTCTATAAAGTTTATTAATAGTTATATAACACTGATAAATTCATGCATTTCAACATTTCACTTAATATTACTTCCAAAATTACTTGTACAAGTGCGCAGAAAAAATATTTGTCATCTAGTGGCGAGCGCCCACTCGTGGGTGTCACCATAATATTGTTATAACTTTAGAACTACATATTTGTTGTCTAAACCTGAAACTTTCCCAAAAATGTCCGTATATATTTGTCTTTAATGCTGCATTAAAACAAAGCCAAAATTTTAAACTTCATAACACAACTTTTGTATTTCAAAAACCACCTCCCTAATTTTTATAAAAATGTTAAAATATCCGCCATTTCGTTTTAAATAAGTATTAAGAAGTGCAGTTAGACTGATCTTCTTTAAAATGGTTATTGTGTACAAATTGCAAATCAATCGATACATAAACGTCTGAGATATAGCGAGTTTAAATGAAAATTTTCCGCAGTGAAAAATTCGGTATTGTGGCTTTTTCGACATAAAGGCATGAGTAAAAAATTGGTTAAAATTAACTGTAAATGTATTTTTGAATAAGCTATCGATTACAANGATCTTCTTTAAAATGGTTATTGTGTACAAATTGCAAATCAATCGATACATAAACGTCTGAGATATAGCGAGTTTAAATGAAAATTTTCCGCAGTGAAAAATTCGGTATTGTGGCTTTTTCGACATAAAGGCATGAGTAAAAAATTGGTTAAAATTAACTGTAAATGTATTTTTGAATAAGCTATCGATTACAATAGGTTTGAAATCGCTTCACTTCACTTTAATTGTATGTTTTTATGCTGCTTGTTGTCTTCGCTGTTGTCGCCCAATTTTGCGAGAAAAGAATAACGGACCTGCGCTTGCGCAACCTCTGATATATAAACCTTGACCGCAGCCGTACTGCGATGAACATGATGTCGGTGGAGGTATAAATAATTTTTTCGCAACTTTTCAAACCCCTCCTCCCGTAAACTGTTTTTCCCTTTCTATAGCCCGCGCTCGCACTTTCGCTGCTGCGCGGGCAAAAATGTGCCCACCTCTGCGTTAAACCAAACATCACGCGGGCGAAGCTGTCGGCAAAGGCCAGTTGTCCATAAAAGGTGCCAGCTAACTTTTACAATCCCCTATTTACATTTTCGCCACGGTATTGTACATACAGATTGTAAGTGCTGTTTAATAAAAGCGGACCACCCATTAAAAACATGTATGTTGATAATTTCTTTTTCTATTTTTATACGATTTTAAAACTTTATTTCTCAAGATGAAAATAAACAATATAATTTTTGTTTTTCGTTTTTTGAAAATTTTACATAATTTCAGTAAACTAATTTTTGTTGACGACTAAAAATATTTTATAATAGTTAATGGTTGTTATTCTTTATTTCCATATTTACTTTTTCATTTCATTATTTGAATATAAAGTTACCATGTTTGTTTGCGTAAATACAACTTATACATACATTTGTATGTATACGCATGTTTCATTTTCTTATCATGTTTTTTATTTTCCAAAAATTAAATTTTGATTACTTACAAAGTTTTAAGCGATTTTGTTTATGCTTAATCTGTTATATGTATGTATGAATGTTTGTGTGAATTTGTGTTTATAATGAATATACATATGCAATCCCAGGATGGGAGTAAATACATGCACAGGAAAACGGAAGAAACTAAGGCATTTAATTTAGCACAAAAGTTGTGTCTTAAAAGTTTCGTATTATTTTTGCACGATTGATTTAAAGTTTCCGATTTCCTAGTTTTAACAAAGTTCTTGTCTATTTTAATGCATACATTTTCTCGTGTTAAATCAGAATTAGACAATTTGTTTTCCAAACTAAAGCTGCAAGTCCGAAAGTGCAGGCTTTAACTTAGTATCAGCATCTATGTATGCACATTACATAATACATATGTATGTATGTATTTATGCACATTTGAGCCGTTTATTTTGAAGATGGCATAAGTCACATCATGCCGTTTGACTTCAGTGATCATTTACCTGTATCTGAACATGAATGTTATTCGTTCAACTTCATCAAAAAGTTTTGCCATTAATTTATGACAGATCCATTCAGTTGGAAGTAACCAATCATTTAAGCAGTAGGGGCGGAAATAACTTATTCCACTTTCAAAATAACCGGCTCTTATGTACATATACATATCAGGGTTGTTGCGAATATTATTCCCAAATAAAAGTCCTTTCCGGATAATAAACAAACCGCTTATCCAAATTAAACAAGTTTGGTATAAAATGAAAGAGGACTTTAATAGCTTTAAAACTGAAATGTCTAAACGAGGAAAGCCACATACTGAAAAATTTTTAAATAAAAAATATTAACTAATCACCATAGAACAAACCTTGTGTCAGGTATATGCCTTTCTTTAGTATAGAATTAAAAAAAAAATATAAATAGAGGTCGTTCGTTATTTATGTTTAAAAGCTATTTNAAAAAAATATATAAATAGAGGTCGTTCGTTATTTATGTTTAAAAGCTATTTCATCCCTATTTCATATGATACCAAATTTTTTTACTTTTATTTTGGAATAATATTCGCAACAACCCTGATACATATGTATGTACATACATATACATACATATATGCACTGTGTAAGCAAATATAAAAATGTTCGAGATTTGATAACTTATTGTTAGAATGAATACAACTAAATAATGAAGACTTAAATTCGAGGGTACTCGTAATAAAATATGTAAGTATGTATGTATATGGAATTAAAATCCTGTGATAATCGATACGTTTGTTGTTGGTGTATAGAATTATTTAGTTTCAAAGTCGGTTGAATATTAGTTATTTATTAAAAATTATATACATATAATATATGTATGTATGTATATACACGTTTATATGTATAATCATTCACTAGACACATTCCAAAATCTCAATTTTATTTATTGAATAGGTAAAGGATATAAAACAACAAGTAATCTTTAAGCAAAAAACAAAACCGACTTCAATTCTCATATTTAAAATTTAATATTATCGTTAATTTCTTGAGCAACCACCTTGAGGTATCACCTTTCCGATGAAAAAAGAATTATCGAAATCGGTTGACGTGGTCCAAAGTTATGCGGTAACATACATAAAAAAAATATTACGACAAAAAAAATGAGGTTATCAGTCCTTTTTTTGAAGTCGGTTAAACACGAATTCGATTCAAAATTACGTTTTCACCGGCGATGACAATAAACTTAACTAAATTTATTTATTTAATTATTTGTAAATTTTGTCCAGTAGAATAACAACGAAAAATGGGAAGGAATTATTCCTTATTCATATTTTTGTTGGGCATAAAAATATTCGTGCTGTAGCTTTTTCTTTACGTTTATTCTAACGCTTAAAGTTGTTTATACATGTATGTATATAAACGTTAATCCTAAATTTGTTTGTACTATGTCGTGGAAATAATTCCGGTCTATTGCAGTTTAACTTAATTTTTTTTTTTATTTAATGTTTACAAAACTGGTGGAACTAATTAACTGTTAAAAATCACCGAAAACTGGATGTTTTTCGAAGTTATGATGCAAATAGTGCAAATTTCAAATATATTGTATGTGTGTAGCAGACATGATCTTTTATTAGTCTGAAGGCAGACCATGAATATTTCCGAAGAGAATTGAAAATAACTTTATTTATGAATACACACGTTCTATATAAAATCAATTTCTTGATTTTAATCTTCCAATTACAAAATGTTTTGGTCTGAAAAGCTCCAAATTGTAAATGAAAATCTTTGTACCAATATTTTTCAAGATTTTTAAAGGAAGATACCGTATAATTTCCCAATTTTTATGTATGAAAAAATAAAACTTTTTAAGATCAATAATTGTAATTGTTGACAAAATACATACGAATTAAATATCACCTTATTATATCTATGTATGTATGTATGTACATATGTCGTACATAATGGCGGCTGTTTATAAGATGCTCAAACTTACATAGATATTCGTTCCAACTGAAACTTGATGTTAGAAGTTATGTTCTTTTTATAAATTGTTAGTGTTGTTTTTGAAAGTTGTTGCTGCGCCTTTTACTTTGCACATCAGACTCTGTCACGTACATCCGTACTGCATATCATTAACCTTTCTACTCGATTTTCGACTTTCGTCGTAGGACTTTTTAGGTTGTTTTCTTAATAAGGTTTTAGTATTTAATAAGTTACCAATTAGTGTCTTCAAATATTTTATAAATCCACTGACTGACTTTAGCTAATGCTAATTTTTTATATTTTTTATTTATGTCTCTTTGTTTTTATGTTCCTATACTTTTTTAACACTAACTTTTAAACTACATAGTATATGTAGCTGTGAATTTTTGATTGACTTAACTTTCTACACACAGCTATTTAAAGATTTCTAGTGCATTCTTTCAGTTTTTTAGTCTTAAATTAAAATTGCAATTCAAATTGTATATGTATGTACATATGTCTACCTCACTCTGAAACAGTTAGTATATTTATTAGTTTTTATGGAATACTAAAATTATCGGGATCTATGTATCATGAAGTTCTTACTGCAGAAACATCGATGCAATTATTTTTATTGTAAGGCTTTCTAAAAACATTGTTGCCACCGTAAACCCCAATAACGTGAAATAGGTGAGTTTATTATTTTTAAGTTCTGTTACTCAACTATGAATTTGTAAAATTTTGTGTTTCTCCTCTCATCCACTATTAAAAAATAATCTAAACTAAACACAATAAAAAAATGGGCAATAATTCAAAGAATTGACGATTTTGATTTTTGTTTTGGTCTATTTTGGGCCCGTTTATTATATTCATTCCTCTCGTTATTCTCCCAATCGTTTTTGTTTTTATTTATTTTAATTTAATTTTTTAAATTTTCTACAATTTTTCTGTTTTTTTTGTATGTTATTTTAATTTATCTTAAAAAATTAACTTTTTCAAAGTTTTCTTGAAGGCACTTCAGATCGGACGTTTTGGCCCATGTGCGATTTTTTATTACATTTGGCGGCTCATGTTAAAGATGCTCGTGTTGTTGTTGTGGTTGTTCAATGTCTGCTTAAAAAAAAAACAATAAAATTCCAAAGTTATCCCTAAAGAATTTGCCAAAGATATTGTCGAAACTGTCCTTAATCTTTAAAAATTGTCCACCTACTACGAAAAATGCATTTTGAACAAAAGAAATCAGATTACCGGTTATTTTGATTTGGTTTGTTGCTTTCTATGCCGATGCTATTGCCTCTTAACGGTTTTAATATGAATGTAGATTCATAATTATTGCTATTTGCCTTGAGAATCATTCAATTCTTTGAATTAAAGCATAACTTATTATGTAGTATCATATTTTTGTCCTTTTGCAATGGTACTGGGAATGTGACAGATCCAAGACATCATGCAAAAAAGTGTGTGTACGATAAATGGCTTCCTTGATTAAATTTGCTGGGTTCAATAAATTATAATATATAATAATTATTATTAAAATCAGGTTCTTACATAAATGGTATATATTTAAAGACCATGGTTGATCCTAATACATAGAAAAGTTTTAATCAAACAGATGATAATAGATTGGCGCTTACACATATGTTAGTGTTTGGCCGAGCTTCTCCTCCGATTTGTGGCGTGCACCTTGATGTTGTCAAACAAAGGGGAGGGACCTACAGTTTTACGCCGCCTCCGAACGGCGATTGTATTTTTATGAGAAGCTGTTTTTCATGGCAGAAATACACTCGGAGGTTTGCCAATGCCTGCCGAGGGGCGACCGCTGTTAAGAAGAAAATATTTTTTCTATATTTTTTTTGTGCGATGTTGCGGACCTGCGAAGTGGTAGCGCGCATTGCTAACCACTACACCACAGCGGCCACCAATCAAACATATTTTTAGCTACGTATATAAATATTAGGATTTTTTTTTCGTTCCTCAAGTAAGTAAGCCAGTTTTGTGGCCCACCGGGAGCATTATCTTACGTTTTTTGCTATTATATTTATGTCTATGTTCTTATATGCCCCTGATCTCAGACCGAGACCAGTTACTCCGAGTGGTCTGAGAGTGACAAAACGTCCTCCTCGAAATGTGCAACTAAGTGGTTGATTAGATTTTAGACATGTTTACTAATACGTTTTAAGGAGTGTTTCTTCGGAAAGCGGCACTAGCAAGATTCAAAGGACGCAGGAAGTCGGTGTTGTATGAATCGTAACTTTACGTAAAAATTCGAACATTAAATGATCTTTAAAGCCAAGTTCAATGGTACACAAGGGTTGATACATAACATTTTTTATCATGTTTCCTAGTCCTTGCATAGTTGTCAACATTTATATAATTTCATCACCTTTCAGGGAGTTTCTGGAGAGTAAGTAGCTTGCGTCGCCGTGCGGTGGAAGGTTATAGGTAAAAAACAATCTATATACTCTAAGCTATTAAAAAATCACAATGACAGATTTCCATATAAGCTGCCATAAAAAGTAGTAATCCGATATTGCTGGAATTTCTAAGACTGAGGAAGTATACAAAATTATGCAGATTGGTGAACTTTCATGCCCGCTACATTAGGAGGCAGATATGTATGTATGCCTGTTTTTTCCGAATTTAGAAAAAATCTAGTTTTAATTTGGTTTTTGTATGGCTGGTAGGCGAAGCAGTAGGCCGACTTTAACGATCTTTCAGATTTAAAACTTTCTGGCTAAAACTAAGCTACAAACTGAATTTGATTAAAATCAGATAACATTTATAATTTCCGCCCCAGTTTAGTGTGCGTGGCAGTTTGCAAATATATGGGACTTTTCAGATTTCTTCATGCCTACACAGCCTACTTTCCACACAAATTGGAAACTTTTAAACTGTTTGGTAGCTTGGGAACTTTTATTTAATTTTGGTAACTTTTGCAACCAAATATCTATTTGCATTACTAGAAAGAAATGAGTTATGTTTTGCATATGCGTAATTATAAAAAGCCTTCGAGTTCAGTGATAGCAATAGTGACACTTCTACAAAACTCTCAATTTACTTTGATGAGAAAAGAGTTATCTCATTCGAATACTGGACATATTTGAATTACAATGTCAGCACTACGGCTATATTTAAAAAAAAAAAAACTATCGAATTTTTGCGATAAAACTTGAATTCTACCATTTTAATACTGGAAATATTGTTTGCGACAGTAGTGGCGGTACAAAAATTTGGCCATCTGGCGATTTCTGGTAAGGTCCATAAATCGTTTATATTATTGTTGACAATGTTAAAAATACATTTTTACGAAAACTCCGTTATTTCAATATGTGAGGACGCCAATTTACTTCAATTTATTACTTCCAATAAACTCTTAAGAGGCAATAAGATTATTTAAGTTTTTTTTTTGGAAAATGGGCGTAGCAGCCCCCTCTTATGACTACATATCGACTGCTGAGTGGAAGATCGACCTATCTCGGCAGCCAGTTCGAAAACGCCCTATCTCAAAAAACTTTTCACTAACGCCCTATTTCAGAATTTTGTTGAAGAACGCCCTATTTCAGAATTCGATTCAAAAATGCCCTATCACACTTCAAAACGTATTGAAAATTTGCTGATATAGGGCGTTTTTGAAACGAATTCTGAAATAGGGCGTTCTTCAACCAAATTCTGAAATAGGGCGTTAGTGAAAAGTTTTTTGAGATAGGGCGTTTTCGAACTGGCTGCCGAGATAGGTCGATCTTCCACTCAGCAGTCGATATGTAAGTGTGTCTCAGGTAGCCACTTCATCTACGAGTATATAACTAAACTCGGTCCAATTATTTCACTAAATAGGAAAAACCACCCCTGCTCACTAGGTGAACTTCGCTCGAACCTAGACTTATTTATTTGTTCCCACGAAAATTAGATTAGATGCATATCTTCCTCTTGGCGAATTCACATAAATTTTTTTTGGTATAAGGGGGCAGTCGCGCTAATGGGCGGGTACAAGAAGTGAGCGTACCTTCAGTATTCGTCTATAAAATAAAAGAGGTATAAGTAATTGTTCAACTAAAGTTTGATTCAAGCTTAGCCATAGAAGAATTCACTTTCACCTTTACTCAAATCACCTCTTACAATGAAAGCTCGACTGATATTAGAGAAAAGAGGTCAAGCATCGGGAAGACATTTTTAAGGTGCGAAACAGTCGTTCGCTGGCCACCGCACTGTGTAACAAAACGTCCAAAAATAATTAAATTGACATACATACATATGTATGACTGAGCAAACATTTTAATGATATGTTAATGCTCCAAATACTCCAACAAGCATGTAAACACATTTTTGTGTTTATAACTGCAACAAGCTAGTTACAGAAATAGTCCGCTAATATTTTTGATAAAAAATTATTTCGATCGCAAAACACACTTCTTCCTAAAATTTGCATATACATACTTATATAATATTAATTCCTTAATGCAGTAGCATTAAATGTAAAATTTTGTTCGTTTTACAAAAAAATTTTAATTTTGAGATTTAAATATTTATCTTTTTATAGCGGCTTTTATACAGAGTTTTTTCATGGCAGAAGTACACTTGGAGGTTTCATGTTGCTCGGACCAAGAAAAGTTGTAAGTACTCTTACCACTCTGATACGGCAAGCGCCATTGCATACATATGTATGTATGAACGCACATAATTAAAATCTTAACTGTTTGTAAGGAAATGTTACTTAACTCATTTCAAAAATTAAAATGCCTATTCGGGCCGTAGCAAAGCTGAGCGGGACTAAAAATATTTGTAAAATACTTCTTTAATATGATGAACGAGAGGACTGGCGCAGAAAATTAGTACATACCTACCATCTAGACATACATATGCAGTATGCCTGTTAAACATTCATATTGGGAACTATCGTGAAGAGCTGATGTGTTTCGGGCAACAGAACAGTGTTTGAACCTGCTGAACACAGGCTATACACTTTCAAGTGATAAATATGTATGTACATAATTACCTATGTATGATATTATGTGTAAACAGATTAATATTTGGGTGTATGTATGCTTGTATTTGCGCATATGGAACATGTTAGAAGTTTACAATACATAATTTTACTTAAAAATAAATATGTACGCAAATATGTGATTTTACATGCGACTTGCATGCACTTTTCGCATGAGAGCATTTTATTGCGTCTGCATAGGTGTGTATGTATGTTAAATGTATGCATGCATGTATGTATGTATGTGTGATATTGTAATAGCCAATGTTTTTTTTATTGACCTTAACTAGCATTTACGTGTGCATATGTTCCAGGACTCTCATGCATCCCATTTTTATAGAGCCAATAATATACATAAGTATTAAAACTAATTAGTTTATTCATTTATAGATGTTTTTATAAGCTTTATATGTTTGTATTAAATATTGTATTTCTGCATTCTTATTGACCTCCAATTCTTTGGCTTTCAATTTTTGCCTATTATGTTATACAGTAATCATAAATGCTACATTCCTGTGTTTACATACAATTAAAAAGTAGGTTCAAGTTATTCGGGCTTAAAATGCCTTTCTATTTTTATACTAACATAATATACACACACCCTTTTATTCTTTACTTTCGCCTTCCTGTTGTTTTCGTTCCGAATTTTCTTATCGCTTAATTACTGACGAAGTGGATGAAGAACCATTTCGAACGATTTCACAACATGGAATTTAGTTTTCTTTGCTTTTACAATTAAGTAACTAAAATGTCAAAGAAGATACTTGTTTTTTGTTTTATATTTAATTTTTTGCTTTAGCTTATTCCATCGGATATTTTATGTTCTTTTTGAATCGTTGAGCAATGGTTAATACAAATCTCGATTTTTCAATTTCCCTTTATTTAAATGTTTTCTATATGGCAATAACATAGAATACACCTTTAATTTTTGCTTATATTACGTTGTCTTTGAAATGTGTGTTGTAACAAAATAAAAAGAAAGCATCAAATGAAGTTAAATAAATCAGTAATTTAACGAAAACTATGAAACAAATATATATACATACATAGTATAGTATGTATGTATATATGTGTATACGAGTACGAAATCAAGCACATTCTTATATGTATATGTATGTGCATTGTGTAACATTTTAAATTAGGAGATCTGCTTTAGTTGGGGATTTTGTTTTCTCCGATTTTGATTATGATTTTTACGATTTTGAATTTTGCAAAAAAAACTTCTTTCGTCGGCCAGCCAGCGACCTATTATTACCTTTTCAGATGCTTGTGCTAACAATTAGGATCTACATTTTTGAAATATTGAGTTCTTTTTCAAAAAGTTAACCTCTGTTTGCTACCCTAAAAGTGGTCACCTGAAAAGGCTTAGCTGCTGGCACTAATTGTGGTTTTAGTCGGTTATTTATTGCTTGGTTAGTTAAGTTTGTGTTTTTCTTCCATTCATACACACACATATATGTACATGTATGTATGTATGTATGTTGCGGTAACTTTTGAATTTTGTGCAGAACATTTTTTCTAATTTCGTTTGTTGGTCTTTATTTTGCCGTTCATTTAAATTTGAGTGTGGTATTGTTGCGGTTTTATTGAATTTGTTTGCCTTAGTTGTTGTCGATGCATATTCCGATTATTTATTTATTGTTGGTTTTATTTGACTGCTATTTTAATTGAAACACCTTTTAAGTCCCAATCTTGGAAAATATAATTTAAGGCAGATTTTCTCAGTTTATTTAGATGCAAACTATGCTGAGGACTGAAATCAATCAAGTCGGCTTGACATTAGGTCAAGGTTGGTAGGGGAAGGTAGGGGAAGGTGGGGGCAGGTAGTGGGGGGTCAGGTCAATTCATAAATTTAAGATATATATGTAATCAATTACTTAATATGAAATCGGAACATAGACGAAAATAATAATTGTTTGCAAACGTCGAAACATTAATTTTATTTTACGAGAGTTCTTTAATAAAATTTAAGTTGTTTTTATCATATGTATTCTGCTTCGCTTGTTTTTGGATTTATTAATTTTTTTTAGATTTGCCACGATAATTTACATTTTTGTTATTCCTTTAATTAATTTTTGCTTTTTTTTTCATTTTCCTTTAGAGTTATTTTTCTTAAAGATAAGGCGCGAAGGTGCTTAAAATAAGCTTGTACTTTTTTCGTGATATATTAAAATTTTTTATAGTTCCTCATGTTTGCACCTAAAAAGGTTCTCAATTTTTTCAGCGCGTTTACACCAATTTAGCTGCTACGAAATTTTGTCCTCCAAAAATTTGGTAATTTCCTTTTCGGTTTGGTTTAGCTTTAATTTTAATTTAAATTTTAAATTTAATTTTTGTTTTGTTTTTGTTTATAATTTTTGTATAATGGTTTGAATATTTTTGTCCTTGACTTACACCGAGAGATAATTATCCAAAGATGGCCGAGAGGTTTCCTGAATTTTATTTCCAGAAGGTCGTCATAATTTTCGTATTGTATTTTTTGATACATTTTGTAAATCGAAATCCAATTATACGCTTTGCACCGTGCATTAAATTTGTATTTTTTTT